>NW_019416972.1:39382-175725 GCF_000390285.2 Anoplophora glabripennis | reverse complement strand
TTTCAACCCAAAATTATGCAAATTGAGTTTGAATCGGCATAGTTTATCTACTTATAATAAAACAACACAACGAATTTCATTAAAATCGGTTCTATAGTTTTCGCGAAATAATTTTTTGAAAGAAATTTTGAAAAAAAATTTTCATCCAGATCCAGATACTTGAAAATTCTTTCACATAGGAAAGACTGCTCAAGGTTTCAAATGGTTTTTAAAAAATTGAAATCGGTTGATTAGGACGGCCACAGTAAATTTTAACACTCTTTTTTTTTATTTTTAAACAATTAGATTACATTTATCAATTTGCAATTTAGTTTTTTTCATTGATAACACGTTTGTGCATTGGGTGCAAAAACGCGAAGGAATACAACGATGTTACAGAAAAATTTTTAAACATCAATGATTCGAAAGCAAAGGACATCTAAATGTTTTATGTCTTTTCACCTTCTATTTCCGTTTCTTCAACTTTCATACTTTAGTAGTTTTGCATTTCTCATTGTTTTTAGAACTGTACCTGAAGAGAAACAATGAATAACCTTATTTGGTTTTCTTTTCTTTCAAACAGTTGTTCTTTTGATCCAATTGTTTATTATTTATGTTAAATTAAGTTCTTGAAGTATCTTAAAGCATGAAAGTATGGAAAGATTTTCATTTTCAGTGATAACTTGAAACAGACGCTTAAGTGATACTTTCCTTCATTAATACCTTGATATAAACTGAATGTGAGATTTTCAAAGCACCAAGATGATTTAACGAAAATAAACAAAAAATATGCTTGTACCATCCATGCAAACGTAAATTTCTAGAATTGATAACTGCAACCTTATAACATATTATTTAGGTTCCTTTAAAATTTTATTTTAATAAAATTTTCATTATCTTACAGAAGAAAATTGTAAAATGCTATGGGTTTATTTAAAAAAATGAATAGAAATTAAAAAAAACAATACAAATGAGAATAATATTGATGAATAAGTTGTTATTCTCCTGCTAGCCAAATATCCGATGTACAGTCTCCACCTGGATACCTAGAAAAATAGAATTTTCAGTTAAAAATCAAATGCTAACTTTAAAGCAGCTTTTACTTCAAAATGTATTACGTTAATTTACATCAATTTTAAAGACGTTGCTAGAATTATCACCAGATGAAATCATATAAGCTCTTTAACACCAGCACTACCAAAAAGAGATATGTTCAGGTATGTGTTTCATTAGTATTATTTGGATAGATTATTTATTATGAATTAACGGTGACATACATATAACATATTTACTAGATATTGGGGATGTAATACCTGATCAGGACTTACTTGATGAGAGTTTTAGAAAAATATTTGACTAACAACTTTTAGAGCAAAATAAAAGTGGAAAGTTTCATTTTCGATATTTACCTCATTTCATGTGGTAGCAGAGGCCCGTCTGGGCCTTCCCCGAAATCTACCAAGAAACTCTCATCCAGTTTCATTCCACCGTTCTCTGTGTCAATGTTCACTTTTAAAATACTTCCTCCCTTTTCAACCATCTCAGGATAAAATTGTTTATCCCAAGGTGAAAATAAGCTGTTACTGAGGTAGAGTCTCTTGCCGTCTAGAGACAGTTGAAGCATCTGCGTTGATCCGTAGAATCTCTTTCCCTTTATATAGATTGGCTTTGGAGGTTTCGTATGTTCTGGGTCGTCCAAAATTTTTATGCTGGGATCGCTGAAGAGTTTACCTCCGACGAAAACCTGACCTGAAATTGTATTTTTCCTATAGCGTCTAAATTGTCATAAAATGAATCTAACTTGTATATGCTCCATTAAAATGTCAATACGTAAAATATTATAGAGTTAAGTTCTTCTAGCTAGAGTATTGCAACATAGATTTTTCTTTCTAAATTTTGTCTTTGTCTTTATTTATGAATTGAATGGAATAACCAATAACTTGGTTGGGATCGAGGTAACACGTTGGCGATTTACCTGTAAGTTTTGGATGAGCTCTGTCTGTAATGTCGTATTGTCTTACATCTCCATGAAGCCAATTTGACAAATAGAGATATTTGTCGTCCATTGACAAAAGAATATCAGTTATCATTCCTACAAATTTCCACAAATTAGTTATAATTTCCGTAACAATTTAAACAAAGTTTACACCTTGAATATAATCCCCGATCCAACCGGACACCTTTTTCGGCGGGATGTCAATTACTTTGTCCGCTGCCCAAGTGCCATCAGGTTTCAGATAAAATCTGGAAATGTTAGTAATTTATATTTTAATTATGGATAAAATATTTCAAATGCGAACAATAACCCAATGGGTTTATATCAGCAAAACTCAATCATTTATAACTTCTTCAATTTCGACCAGCTCGGAAGAAGCTATGAGAAGCTGAAACCATTTGGAACAGAAGCAACATATGGAGAATATACAACAAAGCAAAGAGGAACAAAGAAAAGTAAAATAAATAAAACGCAAAGAAGAATAAAAAACATCCCGAAAACAAATCTGTATGTGGAACAAGGAAAACCACTACGTAGGTAATTAAATTTTTCTTTTCTTTTCTGTAATGTAAGTTCTTGGGTGATATTTCTTGGAACTCTTTCGTTCTGAACAAAATAAAAATAAATCCTTCATATTAGCTTTTACAATCAAAATTATGGTATAATGGTCGTTATACTCAAATAAAGATTTTATCATATTTACCTGAATACGTTTGCATTTACTGAGCATCCTACGTATCCCTGACTCTCTTTGGGATTGTGTAGAAAACGGATCTCTAGTGGTGCCAGTCCGTCTTCCCCCAGGTCAATAGTTTGGATGAGCTCACGTTTACTCCACGAGTAAAAATTTATATTTTGTCCGTACGCATTTGGGTCTTTCGTGTGTTCAGGTTTGAAACCGGTCTTGAAAACCCTTGGAGCACCCCATTCCGAAGACACCATAATGTCAAAATAAGGCTGGTACCAGAAATCATAGTTGAAATTGGCCGATTTTCCCTGAACCCATGTTCCTTTTACATGTTGAAGATCAGTAACAATTAATAACAATAAATAAAAGTATTATAAAACGTCATGAGTTGAATCAATATCTAGAAGCGGTTTAAAGGTAATAAATTAAAATAAAGTAGTATATCGCTATTAATAGTGGTCTACCATTCTACTGAGTTGAGCATAATAGTTACTGAAGTTTTGTAAATCTTTTAATGCAGGTATTATTGGAGTCAAATTAGGTCAGGATGTTTTCTTTATTTGATTAGAACAACCTACATGTTAATTGTAATGTTGTGTAGTTTAAGCAATTCTCAGAAATAAATATTACCTTTCGTTTTATATGTTTTTCCATCTATTAAAATGTAATCGCTTTTGCCGTTGTCTTCTTTGTCTCCCATGACAGAAATCATTATTTCACCGCTTGCTAAGCAGTGAGTCGTATGAGGAGTGCGACAATCCAGATTCACCAATTCTGATGAATCTATTACCTTCAAATATATAAAAGAGTTTTAAAATGTTTTCACATACAGATGTTACTATATTAATTATTATTTAATGTGACATAAATTGGTTTAAACGACGGCGACGATGAATCGAAACAAAGATTAAAGAGAAGTTAAAGTTAACAATAAAGTGCTTGCTTTTATATAAGTTAGTGGGTAGCAACACAATGACTTTCAGTTTCAATTATATGTTTAGTAATTGTTTTAGTTATTTCGCAAAAATGGATTTAAGTAATATGATATTTTAAAGTGGATAGGTCAACTGATTGTTAGATTTATTTTGCCTAAATAGCTGTTTTTATCTCTCAAAACACTAAAAGTTTTTGTAATCAATAGTGTACCTTGTGTATTTCAGGTGCCCTAGGATTTTTCCCCGTTTCTACGATATAAATTCTATCAGATCCAAGGGCTGGCAGAACAAGTTTGTCCCTTTTCTGCACATTGCAGCACCCTTTGGGTGCATAGCAGCTAGAACATATGTTCCACCCGCTATGGTGCAGTTCATCATCTTCATTTCCAGTTCTCAATCGATGAATTATCTAAAAAATAAACAAATTTTAATCTCTTCATTTTTAAATTCGAAGATTGAGTAATATTAATTTGTTGCAACTAAATATGTAGGTAGTCATAAGATTGATACCATAGTATTATTTTTTAATAAACACTTCTATATTGCTAACAAATGTTAAATATACTGACTTGACAATATGTTGGTGATTCCGGGTTAACGTCAACAGTTGCTAAAAGATCAGTTTTTCCTTTGCCTTGGTTAGGTTGTACGCAAGTTACATACAAAATTTCCTCTCTAGGGCCCTTCATGGCATCCAAAGGGCTTGCATAACCTGGACCTAAAGAATGAAATATTTATTAGTAAATTACTAGCATTTTGAAAGATCCGAATTAATAACTTTTTAGGTGTAATAATTAATTACGATAACATAATACTGGGCGTTTATATAAATATGTACTGATGATTATGAAGAATTCCAATATTTTTTTTAGTCATTACCATTCCAAATGTACTTGTATCAAAGCAATCCAGTTCATAATCCAATAATTTTATTTGAAAACGTTTTTGGGGAAATCACTTTAATTATTCTCTTTTATAGAAATCTAGCTACTTAGCTTTAATCAGCTTCACTTCAAACTTCTCAAGTTTCAGCAAAATATAATGCAGTCCAATTTTTTTATTAGTGTTAAAATTTGTATCTATATAGAAAAAATCTGTATCACAAATTGATGACATGTTAAGGTTACTTATTGTTAGTAAAAATTTTGATAAAAAGTTCCTAGTCAATTTTGGAACATTCGCATAAAAAAATCGCAGTAAACTACTCATGCTTCAACAATTGAATCATCATATTTAATGTAGCAGGTACATCTAGAAGTTCAGTAAATACACACAGAGATGATTGTATTTCCCAAAAGAACTGTAGAACGTTGTGTTCATTGGGCTACAATACATTCTAATTATTGAAATCGTCAATATTTATTTTAATAGATATCTAAGTTTATAGAAATAAATAGAAACCATTTCGATTTGTACTTAATATTAATAAGTTAGGTTTAAGAATACAATAATTTATCGCGTGCAAAATTCATTGAATTTTTCTGAATAACACAGAACTTTTTTGAATATTTATATAATTTATTTCAAATCAAAACACCTATCAACCCGTTTCACGTACTTACCGCTATCTCCCATTTTGTACTGTCCACCGTTGCACAGTTACTTGTATACTGAGAGTAACGAGTAGAAATATATTTATATCGGGGTCAAACCGATCAACTGATCAAATACACTTGCGGTGTTGTCAACACTTAACCCAACAATAATGAAAAGTTATTAAAAATAAAATGTTTGCTGTTAAATGCTTAAAATATTTTTATGATAATTTTAAAGTCGTCTTACAAAATTTAAATGTTTGTTACTGAACGGTATGATACTAAAAGCATAAATATTTTTTTATTTATAATATATCTGATTACAGTTAAAATGTTAGAGAGAAAATTCACGCATTTGTTTACATTTCTTTGGCAATGAATAAACAGTATGGTTTGTCTAAATCTACATACATACAACCAGTAATACACATAAATATAGATAGTGAAGTTATAGGTTTGTTCCATTGCAATCCGTAATTGATTCCAAGTCGTTAGAAATAATTGAATACCCTTAATGAAACAACTGTGGAACTAAATTACTTTATTTAACACTTTAAAAATAATTTACTACAAAATATATCACTCTATCCCAATGTAAGGGTGCAACTAAGTTGCAGAGAACTTTTTCAATCATCGAAGGTTTCAGAGACGTATGACGCTTTTCGAAGTCTCTCCTCATTCTCTTCAATTTTCAAAGACTTTCTTCCCTTATCCGTTGAAACTTTTTCCAGAGCAACATTCACGGTGTAGTAGTTTTGATTAGTACTCTTGTTCTCCTCTGGTAAGAAAGGATATGTAACGGGACTTAAAAGTTCCATAGGTACGGGTGGGTCGTTTCTCTCTGTCAGGTAACTTATGATCATACCAACAGTTATTCCTATGATGGCTCCAAACATGGTATACCAGTAGAATGATATTCTGAAGATAGGAAATATATCGGAACCAGTACCAGCAGATCTGAAATAACAAATGATAAGAATCCTACACCTAATAGTTGAAGGAATATAGAAATATCAATTATAATTTCTGCAGATCATTCAAGTGTCCCAGTTCAAAACCGAAATGAAATTGGTAAATACATTACTCACGAAACTGTCGAGTTAAATGCTGAGGTGATGGTTGAATTGACACTGAAGTCACAGCCATCTATAGAAACGGGTTTTGTTGGGTATTTTAGTAATTTCTGGGACTTATAGTAGTTGGCAACAGTGATTACAGTTCCCATGCAAAACATACTGCTTAAACCTCCATAGAAAGCACCCTAAAACATGAAAAAAACTCTAGTTTCTCTGCTGTTGTGTTTTTCCTTAATACTTTTGGAGAAAATTAACACATCAATTGAATAAATAAACAAAAATGCAAATAAGCTAATTGCTACTACTTGCTTTCGAGTTGGCTCTTGGGAATAGAACTCCAAGGGTGAACATGCCCAGAAGCGGCCCATGTGCCACACTTCCCAACCCAATGGAAATAGCAAGCAGTCCCCCAAGATTTTCTACAACGTAGACCATAGCAGTGCTGACAACTCCAGTTATTACAACGATTAACTTCAAGATGTACCCAGCGTTTTTGTGAGGACCTTTCCTTTCCAGCCTCGCCTTGAGGAAATCCTCGTATATGGTACCAGCTAAGCAATTTAAGTTAGCTGACAACGTACTACAAATAAAGAGAGAAAGAGTATATTTATTGGGAATAAATTAGCTTGAGGATTTTCTCACCTTAGGGCAGCGCTGAAAATCCCGGCAATGAACAACCCAGACAGTCCTGGAATACTTCCTGCTACGTCCATTACGTAGTAGGGAAGAAGCTGATCGTTCCTGCTTACATGTTTAGAGGTGAAGGGATCACAGTCGGAATATTTGGCGTACATTGCAAGACCGCACAAAACGCTCAAGGTCTTCATAATTACCATTCCAAAACAGTAATATATAACGGATCTAAATCAGAATTAAATATGTCCTTGAAAGTAATAAAATAAGTAGATATTGATTGATTGGTCATACTTACCGTTTAGATTCTTCCAAAGTAGCTACAGAGAGGAATTTTTGAGTACAACCTTGATTGATACTGGTATGTGACACCCAGTGTATAGTCAATCCAACTGTCACAGCCCAAAAAGATTCTCTCTTTGTAAAGTCAAAATCGAAACTAAAAATTATAGAAATATTTTCACCACATTGTGATCCTAGACAATATAGAACAAGTCGAATGAAATAATAACTTAAAAAATTCTTATTTACACTTAACCCAATTTTTTTATCTCACTGTTAAACTCTAGGTGTTGTGTGTATTGACTACATGTTTTATTGAATACTGCAGTTCAACATTTGATCCATACTTACTCAAAGATATCCAAGCGTTCGCTTTCAACAGACTTCTGCCACATATTTGCAAATCCACCAGTAGCGTTTACTCCGAGGATGAATATAGTCGTCATTGCCCCAACAGTTATAGAAAATTGGAGAGTATCCGACCATACCAAAGCTTTTAGTCCTCCAAGTGTTGTGTAAAAGATGCACACACTGCATACGATTGGTGTTATTACATGAACATCGACACCAGTGGCTAGAGAAGATGAATATTTTCATTAATGATAAAAATAAACGTTGATAAAAGAAAGAAATTTAACAGTTTGTTTAATTTGTTGCATAACTGTTCAAAGAAGCAATATAAAATCATGAAAAATTAATGTGATAAAGTCATAAATCTTTCAAGAATTTAACAAAGCTTATTTGTCAAAACAAGATCTCTGTTGTTTGCATTGCTCTTACCTGCAGAGAACGCTAAAGCTGGTATGTAAATAACTATCGGCAAGTACACAAATAAGGCTAATGCGAAGAGGAAAGAGGCGCATTTTCTCGTCTTATCGTCGAATCTTCTTCCCAGGTATTCGTACGTGCTTGTTAGGTGCAGATTGTAGAAAACAGGAAGATACACGTACACAGTTATTACAGATAAAATCATCATAGAGATGGAACCCAGCCAGTAGGTTGCTCCGAACACATAAACATCAGCGGGTAAGGCCAGAAGAGTTATTCCTGATGTATGACTGAGAAAAACATGTAAAAAATCTTGTCAAGGAATCTGATGTATCTAACATACATATATAAAGTTGGAGAAAGTACGTACTACTTAAATGAATGCATTAAAATTTAATAATAGAACAATAATACATGTGGCAAAAACGTAATTAAGTGGTAGATGCAACAGTACTACCTGGCTACTAGAGAGATAGCGATGGGAATAACCTTCATTTTCTTCCCTCCCATCAAGTATTCTTTCGTGGTATTCTGCTTCTTACCGCAACAGCCAAAGTAAATCCCAATTAGCCCACTTATAGCCAACATCGTGCTAAATAGTCCATAGTCGTACCAAGAGAAAAGCAAGTGAGGCTTCTCTTTACTTGGCAATGCAGTGGTTGCTGCCTCCAACAAGGACGATAGTGTAGTGGAATTAACCATCTGAAATTATCAGAAACAAAGAAAAATTGGTAGAAGGAAACATTGATAATTGATGAATGGTTGTTGCGGATGAAGGAAATATTCACCTTAAGTTGCTGTTTAGTTTTAGAGAAAGGATCGTCGGTCTGGCTACATTCCCGGTTCAAACCAGACTGAGTGAAGACTATTCAGTTTTGAATGTATAGGGATGCATGGAAATTTCCAAGGAGTTCTTGTTATTTTTCGGATTAAGGTTCATTGTTAAAACTATTCATACAAGATAACTAAATGTGTCGCACCTATAAATCATATTCTTATTACGTAGCTGCTGGTAAAGACACCAGCAAAATAAATAGAAATTATATGACGTAGATTGAGGATTATTCGAAACAACGAAAAAATTATGTTACCACAGACCCTGTCTTTAAGTAAAGAATTATTTAATAAATAATGTAACTTATGTGATATTTTTGATCCCAAAAGAGTACATGGCACAAGGTTTCCATTTATGTTTTGCTACCTCAGTAGAGGGTTTATTTTTATAAAAAAAAATATAGAAAGAAATTATACAGGAGCTTTTGTTAAAGTTATTATAGTAACCCAATTTCAACATTTTTAAACAGAACTTTCTGTATGTTCGACAGAGTACTTTCTTAGGAATAATCACTACAAACTTATGCAAAGGTGTGACTATAATCAGGTCAAATTATTATGACTTAAACAGTAGAAGCAGGATATGATCAGCAAATATGTGATCAAATCTTTCTCCATTGTTATATATGGCATACTCTTTTGGCCATTACTAGTGTATTCCATCTAAAGAAGTTGAAGTTGGGTTTGGTTCTATACTTTTATTTTATTTTTGATTCAGTATAAATATAACTTACTCTTATTCTGTTCGATGAAACGAATCAAATTTTCATTGACTAATTGAATATGCAGCAACTGTGAAAATGGACACTGGTGCACAAAAAACCTACCTATTTTAGCACGGCAGAACAACACAAACGGAATAAAGTGATAATAATGGCAAATAATACTTCTATAAACGCCGGAATTCAATTCAGTAAAGAGTATATAAACAATGAGGTTGACAGTTGATGAGCAATTACTCTCCACTTAATAATAGTTCAGATATTGGAACAAGAAAATATATACCGCTTGTGAGGACTCTGTTATTGTACCCATATTTGTAATACTCAGTAAGTAGTAGAAATAATTTGAATTAACCAAAATAAAGATGAGGTTTGCACAAAATTTGTCTATTAAAAAGGACAATTGAGGGAAGTTTATTTCATTACTGAAGATTTTCTTCCATAAGTAATTACATTTTAGGTAACTTCTGATGATCGAAATATTATCTCTAGTATACGTATAAATACTTCTATTTACAGAAGACAAATATACATTACAATGCACCCTAAGCTTAGGCAAACACCTGCCCATTTTTGACGCTGCCACAACAATCAAGGTTGTCTATTTTTATAATTTTCGTGACGTTGTCGAATCTACATGACTTTACATATGGTAAACTTTTTTCAAAGAATAAATTTAATCTTTTTAAATATTTCGTTACATACAGAAATCACTAAACAAAATTGTACCGATCTCATAATATTGAAAATTTCTCTAAAATTTTGTACGAAATTTTAGAGTAAACTTAAATAAGTGTGTAAAGCATATGGTTTAACATTTCTGCAATGGTTTTTAAACAAATCGTATAATTTGCATAGTTAAGGATTAAGAAATTATATGTGTACATTTTTTGAATTTTAATAATACATATGTATTTAATTATTGGCGACATAAACAAGTTCATTTTCGAATTTGTCAAAATTACTTTTCAAGAGAAGATTTTTGAAAAGGTAGCTACTTCAAAACTGTTTGTAAATATTTTATAAATCAAACAATTTTTGTTATTTTTTAATCAGAAAGCGTTAATAATACACTAATGCAAAAAAATAAAAGGTCAAAAGAATTTTTTGAAATTTTTCGGTGATTTTTGAAAAGAAAAAAAGAAATTTTGGCAAATTTTTTTGGTGTGCTATTTTTTAGAATTGCATGATAACCGTAGCTCTTAAAAAATTTCGGCCTAAAGATCTAAAAACTAGAATTTTACAGCTTCAAAATGCTTTTTGTAATTCCCGATACGACCATTTTTCACATAAATACAGTCTGCCAAAATTCACGGAAAAATTTCGGAAATTCTTTTGACCCACCCTTTAATTGTTTGCATTAGTGTATGTTCACAGTAAAAACAACTTTTAAAATAACAAATTTTTATTATAAATTTGTCTTTTATTTTATGAAATTATAACACATGATATGGACAAAACTTAAAATAAATATTTTAAACAATGATAGTCTTCCTTATGCTCTAAATAGAACTATTTATTATCTCTTACTTAAATTATAAGTGACATTTATTATTGTTTTATACGCATATATCACAGATTACTTTCTCAACTAAGTATATTAAAATAAAATAAGATTGGTAGTATAGAAATCGACACCGTAAACATACGTTATTAAATAAAAATCATTAAAATCTGCTTATGTAAAAAATATATTTTCTGTAGAAAAATATAACTTCCTATACAACTAGAATCACTGGTAATCTTGTCCCTTTGTACAAAACTATTTACAATATACACAGAAATAAAAACAAATTTAATAATTTACCTACTTAAACACAACACAATAAAGGCAACTATAAATGAACATTTTGCAATAAGACAATTCAATTCGTGATTACTGGCGCTGTTATAGTACATACTACTGGTTAGAATATCTTTTAAACCTTGGGAATAATTTGAGACTTCTCCACATTTAATCAGAGGCAACTGAAAGGCAGAAGGCCTCCCAGTGGACGGGGTATGCATATTATCAGTCTCAACTTGCCCCAGAAAGAGCAAACAAGAACCTTTGTAGTCCATTTCTAGCTTCACGATATCATACAGCTCTGAAGGAAGAGTTATTCCTAACTGAGGACAACCATTCGTGGTGCTCAATTCTTTAAGAACATTAACCTCCCACTCACCCTTACCACACAACCCTGTCAGTCTCATTTCGTGGATCATCCTTTGTTCCAAAACAACCAAAGTGGCTTCCTCTATGTGGAAGTCTATATTAGTAGAACCTCTAAGTTCCTTGTTTGGACCTTGCAGGGAAAAATGTCCTGCTGCTGTAACGACAAACTTGGAGATTTTGCAGAAGGGGTCGGAGAAGAACCTGTGTTCTCCCACCCATGTGGAATCTTCTGAATAGAAGGAAAACTTCCTAGTAAGGTATAGTCCCATCGGCCTTACTTCGCAACGAGTGGACGTCCACTCGCCCCAAATGTAAGGGGGTAGGTGAGGCTTTTCTATTAAGTGTGGGGGCGCTTTTCCATTCGTGAAAATGTTCATTGGGATGTTGTTCAAGTTCTTGATTAAATACGAGTGTCTATTGATGAAGATCGTTTCGTCTTTGGCTTGTTTCACTAGGGGAACCTGGAAACTTGTGGGGTTGTAAATTTCCCTCAGTCTGAAATTTGAATGGATGTCTCCTAACAGAAGTTCCATCCTCATGTGTTTGTACGCCTTCTTAGTCCCTTCTAAGATTGGTCTGAGTTGTATTTTCAACAGTTTTAGTTCAGTGAAGGCCCATTTCAGTGATCCCATGCAAGAGATGTCGCTGAAATGGACGTTTCCCCTGGTGTTCACTGAATGCTCGTAAGTTGAAGCCCAGAGGTTATATATCTTCTTTTTCTCATCGTAGCGACTATCGTACACAGTGTGCTCTTCATATCTGCGCCAGGATTTCCAATATTGACCTAAAATTAGCATTGTTTTAGTTGGGTTTCAATCACGTGTTTGTTTATGTCGCATAGTTCTTAAAACATAATCAGCAGTGGATTTACAGAAGTACCGAAGTAAACATTGTGATATAACAATAATTATTATTCATAGTCGTATTCTGATATTCACTACAATAGTACTATAATTTAAATTATATTTAGAGACTTATACAAATTCAAGTACTCAACCCAGGATTAGGTATAATATCTCGACTTCCTGGAAAAAACAATTTATGCATAATAACTATTACGCGTCTACGCATTTTCAATTTATTTACAGGAACCACGGAATGAATTTTAAATAGGCGAATGGGTGAGTCTAATTTCTTGATAGCAAGACATTTAGGATAAATTTTTTCTGCTCCAACACAATTAAAACAATAGATTTGATGATCAATAGTAATTATAGTATTTTTTTTATGAAGACAATCACTATTAGTAAACAAACAATGCTGTTTACATGAAGTATGGACGTGAATATATTTTATTAAAGTTAATTTTTTGCAAAAATTGGTTGCAGAAACCTATGAAACAGGCTAAAAAAGCTTTTGATTGACATTAACGGTTGTGACTTGAATTTTTTGAATATTTATATTCACCTGGACATTCCATGGCGACAACCTTATCCAACTCCTTGGCTGCATTGTTATCTTGGGGTATTATGGTAATGTTGGTCAGCTTGATGATACCGCTGGCTGCTCCAGGTTGGATTAAAGAGTTTCTCAACTGAATACGGCCATGGGAAAGCACCGTAAGTTGGGGGGATGAACATGAGTCGTCCCAATAGTGGTGCTGAATCAGAAAGTATCGTCCATCACTGTCGAACGTGTAAGAACGTATGACGAATTCTGAGCCTGGTCGTGTTTCACAACTTGAAGAAAAAAGAGAATACAATAATTTCTAATTTATAGTTTTGATTTGATTTCAATAAATTGATCATTTGGAATAATCGGATTTTTTTATTATTTCAGTATATTCAGTAATTTTTTTTTAAAGGAAAGGAACACTGTGATTCTACGAGGAAAAGACACAATGCCTGTTAAGAATTCTTATAAATAATGCTACAATTAGTCCACTTCTATGAAATTTCAGATGAATTTCTATTGTTGTAAGGATAATTTCAATGTCATAAAGACATTCTGTGTTAATAACTGAGAACATTGTAAGCGTAATAAATTAACAATAGAATTAAAGTAGTGCAATATATTAATTCTGTGAACTTTGATTTACAGTGGTAATAAGTGAATGCTTGGTGCGTAAAATTGACACTCGTTGTTTATTATTGAAACAATATCAGTTTTGGATACAATAAATATTCCTATAATGTCAGCAATCTCAATAGTTAAAATTTTTATTGAAGCATCTCGAAAAGAGACAGGAAAATGGTGAAGAAACAGCGTTTTCAGTTTTAGAGACACTTTGGAGAAAAAACAAATGTGATTTCGTGGATCTACTGTAGCTTTTTTATCAAGATTTTATAGAAAACTTGACTGAATTCAAATTTTTATTTCAAACTTTTGGCTTAGAAAAATCATCATCAACTTTATTCTTTCTTATGGCCAAATCTGAAATTTAAGCTGAACTAAAATAGTTCTTGGGCGCATCAGAAACAGTTTATTTATACAGGGCATTTAAAAACCAATTACCGGGTTTATTAAAAATCACTATTTCTTGTTCCGAAAAGATGAGAGACCCTAGTAAATTTTCAAGCATCATTGTTCGGCGACCAGATTCCAAATAGGGACATTCTTATCGTGCACAGAATAATACCATCGGTTTTAGCAATGCGAACGCTTCGCAAAAAAGATTCCGCCGGCCGCCCGCGAGACGAAAACCAACGTGGATTTACATAAGAATGTTGTATTCGGATTTTTTTCCCCTTTATTTGACTTGAGTTTGGTTTATTATTCTTCGTTATCTCAGATTTTGTGGTAAATCTCTACATAGCAGTAAAAATATCCTACAGACCTGCACGTCTCTGATGTTTAGATAGACAGGCTGAAAATGTACTTTTTCATTGTACATGTAACCTTAAGTGCATACGTAGGCCGTAAAATTATTAATATGTCAATGCTTCGAAACAAAAAAGTGGATAAGCACAAGGAAACAAATTCATTAGACTTTTAGAAAAAGGAGATACAACTCAGTAGTTAGTTAAAGGGTTCACCCTTTATTTATTATTTAAATACGAAAGTTTTGGGTTCTAGTTCTATTTATTGTTTGATTTGCTGCCTTTTGTGGTAGTTTCAATGGTTGAACAATTTTTAGGTTGGTTGCTACGTCATTAGATCTCTCTCTCGCGCTCTTCTTCAGAAGAAGGAGTCAAACTGGAGATTAAGTCCCCTTGTCGGTATTTACATTTGCTGAGTGTATTGGATCGTGTGAAGTGAAGTTAGGATGCATCCTTTACGTCAATATTTAAAGTTAGCGGAAAGCAGACGCATAAGATTTGAATTTAGTGCAACTAAAACAGTCAAAAGAGAATACTTCCAGGTGTTTTCCAAGAGACCCAAATTGTTTAAACAGTTTTTGAAAAATTCCCAAAGACCATAATACTCAAAATCAAAATAAAAATTTTTGTATCTGAAGAACTGAATATTCTGGAAGTACCTACATTTTTTCGACGGTCTATAATTTGGCACGTAATCACAAATGTATTAAAAACAATTGAATTCTGCAAAGCAATAAAAATGTATAATTATGTTTTGGCAGTAATAACACCTTGAAAATTTTCTCGGAAGTAACATATAGGTACCATTTAAAGATTATTTAATGATATTTTTGTTAAATCCATTTTATCTCATTAAATTTTTGGAAAAATATCCGTGTCTGCAAGTACGAAAAGCTTATCATTATTTATTTGCGAAGATATAAAAAAGTGTGCAAATATTGGTTTTCCCCATTCCTTTCCACTGCCTGTTTGTGCATATTTAAGTCAGGCGCCCACTTTATAAAACCAGTATATTATCGGTCGAAAATCCTGAAGATAAACCAGTAGTAAGTTACACTTAAAAAATATTATTGTTTTAATTCATTATAAAATAGACAACATAATAGACAAAAGTAGCTGAATTATTTGCCGGCAAACAAAAATGTATGTTTGTCTTTTTGTAAAGATTATAATTAACAAGTGTTAGTTATTTCATTTGTACTTAACACTGGTTGGTTTTATGATTATGTGGATTGTTATTTACGGAGTAAGTCAACTTGTTATAATTTTTTTATCAAAACAGTTGGACATATTTTTTATAATTACAAATAATGGGTAGTAAGTTCAAACAACTTATTCAGATATGCAGTTAGTAAATAAATGAATACAGGGTGTTATAAAAAATAGTTTAAAAACGTTAACTTTTTTTTGTGTGAATGCAATGGAATCTTTATAGCAGAATTGAAATACCGTCTAACAGCTTTGTGAAGCTTAGTTGGTCGTTTAAAAGAATTTGGGACTCTTTAAAGAAGTGTAATAAAACGACTGTTAGTACCAGCTAAAAAAAGTTTTGGCTAATTGATATATTATTTATATATAGAATATAAAGTTTCCACAAATGTGTAAAGTAGATTTAAAGTTTGTTGTATTAACACAAATGATATAAATAAATAGCGCAGATATATTTTCTTTTCCTCTTTAAACCTGGAACGATTTCCACAGTATTTGTTATTTAGTTTATCTAGTCATAATTATAACAATATTATCAGACGCTGATAAAAATAACGTAATTTACGCAACGTATTCATGCGAAATATCCAAGGCGTAAGCGAAAGGAAATAATGAACGTATAGCGCTATTTTTGACAGCGTGTATATTATTTTAAATTTATGCTTAAAATAATAAGAACTGACAATTAAAATAAACCACGGTTTATGACCTGTTTTACTAGTCATTAAAGGTCCCATGTGTGTATATTGAAAATATATTTAAATGTTTCGGGTTTGGTGAGCCTTAGCGTAGTTACGTCTATTTTGATTTTATGTCATTTTAAAATGAGTTCAAATTTATGTCTGCCTGCGAGGCATTAGAGTTATTTCACATGGACTTACTTGCAAATATTTTTGCAAAATAGGTACCAACAAAGTAAATGGTACCTATGCAGTATATAAAAGACAATTTCACTGGAATTTCTGGGAATTTCTCGTGTTTGACTTAAATCAACACAATGTAATCAGCAGTAACATGATACTTGCTAATAAAACCAAGTTTGCGTGTTTTACTATAATGTTTTTTACTTAAAGTATGCAGTTTCCCGCAAACACATATCTAGTTTCTCTATTTTTATTTACATTTTTTTTCCAGGTGGTCCTACGTGGACGAAGGTCCACACGGCCAACTAGATTAACTGCAGCATGTTTATTCAACCCCCTGCCGTTTTTAAAATATGGGTCGTGCTTGCCTCGGATGTACCTGCCCCTCCATTGTGAAGATTTAAATTCTGAACTGCTTGACAGATATTTATGATGCTTAGACGAGGACTTCATTGTAATATTTCTGAACGTCTTATCAGAATCGAATCAGACCGTTCTTCGAATAAGGTAGAAAATTTGTCGGTTTCCAACGTTTGTGGGGCTCTGCTGAGTTTATTCACTGAATATTTAAAACTGTTGGCTTTAACCATGTTCTGATGAGTGACATCACTATGAATATTTATCTGAATGCACTTAGAATAAACATATTTGAAATTAGATGTGGATATTTTAAATTACAAATAAAATGAAAACACACACTGTCGACTTCAGATTTTAAAAGGAGTGTGATAAAAGGTTGTGACCAAAGGATGGGTCTGATAATTGTGACTTCTAACAGGCCCTTATCTTTCCCGTTCCAATATCAGCAAATAAATTTGATAGTAACCATAAATCAACCATACCCTTCAGATATCCATGTGCCCGTTAGTAATCGTAGACTGGTCTCGACGACAGTTTTATGGTCTTCCAATGCTGCCAGCGATGCCAGTTTCTGGCATTTTGATGCATCCGAATTCACATAGGGCACTGCAACAGATACGTTGAGATAAAAAAAATACGTTGGTAAGTGTAAATAAAGTTGTTCCGATTAGTTATTCAAATAATCTTTTCTTCCTTTTTATAGTAAGCTAATTTACAGCACAGCAAAGTAATTTCAATAACTATTAGGAAAAAAGTATTTATAGTATCTAAATTTTTTAAACTACGTTCTGCGAATAAAGTATCCGGAATTTCTCATTCAAAAATGGCCGAGAAATGATTGATGATTTACTACGTTTTGGTCGTCTTTTAACGTATCCGCTGTAAAAACTCAAATTTATAGAAAGACAATTCTTGGATTTTGCACCACTATAATGCACCATCACACAAAGCGATAATTGTGACTGAATTATTGACCAAAAACTCGACGAATGTCGTAGAGCAGCAATCGTATTCGCCTGATATGGGTCCTGCTGATTTTTTTCTTGTTCTGAAACTCGAATTACCACTTCGTGGAATACGTTTCAAGTCGATAGAAGCCATAATACAAAAATCACTCAAGGAGTTGATGCCCACACCGGAATGGAATATGAGTTTAAAAAGTGCTTTGATGACTGGGTTGTTTATTGGAAAAAGTGCATTGCTCCAAATGGAGCCTGTTTTGAAGGAGACAAAGTAAATTTTGATAATTAATTGTGTTTTATATGTGGTTTTATTAACAAATTTCGGATACTTTTTTGAAAGAACGTAATTAAAACAAGAGATTATTTCTGTGACAATAAATGTATAACTTCAATCGAAATAAATAAATAACAAAAAATTCATCGTGTGGATTGGATTTAAATATAAAAATACTTGAGCAATGAAACTGAAAAACAACTGAAATTAAGACATTAAAATAGTTCAGATTAGAATTCTAAACTATTGGTGGCATTTTTCGTCTCCCAAGGAAGTTTTTTCTTTTAAAATCACTTGGGCTATCATCTAATAGGCATTAATCGTGTCACACCCTGTACATGTCCCCTATTAAGTTTTTTAGGACGTTTTTAAGTTTCCACGAAACAGAATCATATTGTTTGTATTTTATTTTAAGAACCTCATTAATACCTGCCGTAAAATCCCGACCTGTGATATATTAATACCATCTACAGGAACATTAATATTAATATGGCATTTAAAATGCTACGCAGCATGGTGTACATGCTGGGAAAGGGTAGACTTTGCTTCAGTGTTTCATGTTTTGTTATTTGAACCATTCGATATGGGCTCTAAAATTAAACAGCGACTTTAAGTTTGAACTGTATTTTTTTGATTTCTCGTTAGCTTGAGCTGTGTTTGGACTGTTTTAAATATACTCGTATGTCGGTAACAATAGTACGTCCATAATAACGTATAAAATAGGGCAAGACATAGAAATTTATTTCGTGTGTTATAAAATGAAATATTAAAAAGAATAATACATGTCCATATATGGGAATAAAAAATATATTGTTATTACAGCAGCCCATTTATCTTCTGGCGTTTTATTGACAAGAAATCGTACTTTTAGTAAGACCATTACAGAACAAGTAGGAGGAACTTCCTTTAATTTTTCGCAATGAAAGATCGTGGAGAAGATGTAAACATCAGAAAATGTACATTTCCTGCTTTCAGCAAAGAAAATATACTAAATAATTGTGATTAATGCATGCGTTAATAGTTCCCTTTCTCTGAATCACTTTTTTAGACTCTAATTGGGAACAAGCTTAAAAATTCAATTTTTTTGACTAACTTGTTTTTTTATTATTTTATTACTATCATTCATAATAATTTACTCATTTCTAAATTTATCGAAAAAAGTTGTTTCTTTTTGATACGTTTTTTCTTTGGCTCCAGATGTACACTTACTTTCAATTATATAAGTACATAAATTGTATGTACAGAGTGTCCCTTGATTCTACTGCCAAACTTTTAGAGGGTGTTTTTTGGTAAAAATTAACAAAAAGAGTTCAAATATACCTGTATCACTTATTGCCAAGGGCAACTTATCAAAGAGAACTGTGATATTAACCTTTACATGGAACACCGTGTATATTTCACTTAACATTCTTCGTTTATTATCATAAATTGCACAGCTTAAATGTTGTGTTCTATAGTTGTGTTAGTTTAAAGTTAAAAATTTACAAAAGTGTTATATTTGATTCAAATTGTGAAAGCAACGTGATCGTTATAAGCGAAAAAAGTGTTTTTCTTTTCGGTTTCAGTTACCATTGGCACGAAACACAAAACCTACTACTAACATTTCAAACAACTTAAGTGTCGTGGTTATTTATGATCCTAATAAAATCTATTAGAGACAATCCATGTCTTCATTATAAAGTACTCCAGACATCTCTGTTTAGATAATAAAATTCATGAAGAGTATATTGATTTGTCTAATGAAATTAATTGGTTAAGTTGTTTATACAGTGTAACACAACAAATTAAACAATTGCCAGTGTGTAATATTATTTGATATAGATACTTATTAATTTTTTAACTATTTAAATATTTTTTGTTAAAAAATTTCAAAGAAACTAAAAAACATTATATTTTGTTGTTTCGTATTTAATCTAGTATGAACTGTATGTATATGTCTAAAGAGGATATAAAAATTATGTTTTATATAAATATGTTTATAGCAAGTACTCAACAGCATATAAAAAATCCAAAAAATTCGAAATATTTGGAATTATTCAATTTTCGTGGCCGAAAACATATATAGGTATTGTATTTTCGAAACCAAGAGAGTTACACTAACCACATTTGAACAGGACATAGTTAATACAATGCGAAACATCGCCTTAATGTTAAAAATGCTGTCACCGCCGTTCTTGGTGGTGAAAATTCGAAATATTTGGAATTATTCAATTTTCGTGGCTGAAAACTACATAGGTATTGTATTTTCGAAACCGAGAGAGTTGCACTAACCACATTTGGACAGGACATAGCTAGTACAATGCGAAACATCGCCTTACTGTTAAAAATGTTGTCACCGCCGTTCTTGGTGGTGAAAATTCGAAATATTGTATTTTCGAAACCGAGAAAGTTGCACTAACCAAGTATATTATAACTAATTTGGATACACGAATATTTTCAAATACTACCTGAAGTAAACAGCTAATAATAGATCTATTTAATATTAAAAAACACAATTGTAGTTAATACACTGTTAATTACCTTTATTTTTATCTGTCACAATTTATTATCTTGTTCTAAAAATGTAATTTATGAAATAAAAAATTCTAATATGTCTTGGTCAACTCTTGTAAACTCTGTCAACAAAATAGGTTATTAAAAAATTATCTCTATGTAAGTACTTAATTTCAATAAAGTGATTATCATTTATTGTCAGTTTCCTTTAGTTTTCCTTCAATTCTCAGGACGTCGTGCGTAAATACATTGACTAATTCAGTAGATACCCATCTAGAGTATTATAATTACAAAGAACAACAATTTGTCATGTCTGTCAGGCTATTTATTTAAGGTTAGTCAAATTTGTTTTTAAAAAGGGGCCTAACAACGGCGACGCTGAACCACATGTGTCGTGGATAAACAGCCAGAGATCTGTTAACAGAAAAGAAAAATAAAACTAGTTCAACTGTTTAATTTTACTATTTTCGGCAGACTGTTACATTTTTTTCTCTGACAACTTTACCAATTAACTCGGTAAATAATACATATTTCAGCACGTTAGGAAGATACCGAGAATCGGCTTGGGACAGTTTACGCTATTTACAACAGGAAGTCGAATGCCGTTTGTCTCTTGTCAACTAGTGGCAGAAGTCAGTTGCTCGTGAGAGGTTCCAGAATTGAAATTAGAGCTAGCCGATTCTCTGTTAAAAAAAATGTATATGCATACGTTAAATGTGGGTTCCTATTAAGTGATGATGGCAAGAAAAAAATTGTGAAACGTAAATGCAAATTCTAACACGATATTTAAAGATAAACACGCTTAAATATCAAACAAATAATTTCCTTTTAATAGATCATTTTGGTGGTACTAGAATTTGGGAAATTGGATTAGATAGATAAGTGGACAAAAAGAAAAAGTTTCAGATCATTTTGCCATTAACTTTAATGTCTTTCAGTAAATAAATGCAAGAGAATAAATTTTAGAAGTTATTGGAATCGAATAAAATACTTTTTCCATGTCATTTAAGGTTGATTTAGGGAAAAAAATTGAAAACGATACGAGTATTTTCAGTTTTAAAAGCAAGACTTTCGATTGTTCTCACTGTGTGGTAGCAAAAAAAAAACTGTTCTTCCTGACAGTATTATTGTTTTTTAATTCTGAAGACATAACACAGACACCAAGAAGATGAGTTCATGATTCATTAATGAAATACTGATCGTCGATTAAGAATAACTTAATTAATTTATAACATTGTTATTTAATTTTTTACGAAGCTTATATCTCATTTCAGTGAAAATTGAAAGCGAAAAACTATTTCCCGATTATACTCCTATAAACTTACGATTTCATTATTTGGTATACTCTATTTTCGATTAATGGAAAATCCTTTTCCTGATTTCCTTGATTATACCATTACATTTAAATAGTTTAATATTTCACACACATACTATAATCTTATCTATTTCTGTGAGAACTATCACATTACATATTTCTAACTGATATCTATGTTAAAGCTAGCCTGAAACGGAAGAAGCTTCATTTAGTAGATATTCGAGACAGGATATTGTGCAACCAGATTCCTCGGGGTAATTTGAAGCTAATTTATTATCTGAAAGTTGTAGGGTGGTACTCAAACACAGATATTCATCTGGATTTGGTGTTGGGTTAAAAACTTTACTGTAGATTCTTGATAAAGTCGTAATACTATGGTAAGACATCGAAGGGAAAACAAAAGAGTATTTAAAAATTGGTGAGACAGATAAAGATGTTATTTCTGCCATAAAAAGTTAGAATAGTGCATTTGGAAAAGTGCCAAGTGTCAATATCAATCTGCGTATGAAAGAAAAGTAAATATACATATTTATTTCAAACTTAGAAAAAAATTATCCCAATTTCTGACTAACTGAGATTAAATAAGTTTTCTTTGTTACAAGAAACAATCCCATCATAAAAAACGTTTACAATGGGTCAATTTTCTCATTAACTTAAAAGGAAATCGTGTTAGATGTCTCCAAATTATTTTAATGTTGCTATTGTTTAGGAACGAAGGTACTTTATTATTAAAGTTGTGAGAAATAGTCAACAGTAACTAAATATCTTTGAATGTTAAATGTCAAACGTCACCAATAGATTCTAAGGGAAAATCATGACTATCTGGATTAAGATTACATAATTTATTTGAAATAATCGTTACCTTGAATTAATAATTTCTTCAGTCCAGATAAAAAGAATAATTAATGATAATCAATCATTTAATGTAGTCAGGGCAAAGTTACTGTTTTTTAATTAATTAAGTATTTACAAAATTTGGGATACAAACAAACTAAAGTCCAAAAATAGTTTCCTCATATGCAAGAGAAAACAAATAAAATAATTTAGTTTGATTTGCTTTCACTGGGAGGTTTGGATAATTAATAATGACAACGATGGGTGAAGTATTTTGTTTATTGAGTGATATACTCTTCGATTTATATTCCAAATAAATGCTCTTGTCATGGTGTTAATTTGAGTAATCACATAAAACTAATAACGTAGACATTGTGAACTCGTATAGTCCAAAAAAATTAAAAAATGAATTCTTAATCTTAATATCTTTATTATTATAGTTGAGAATCATTATAATATATTATTAGCATCAAAACTCGAAATAGTGTCATATACATGTACATTAATTAACCCTAAAATTACTTATTTACACTTATATGAACATTAATTTAAAATAAAGCGTACACAGGTTGTTGATATTAATAATATTGCTGTATAAAATATTTTCAGTCCACTTACCACCAAAAGTAAGCACGAGTATGTACAAAACATTCATCTTGAGGCACGTAACAGAGGATATCGCAATGCAATGCTCATAAAAATTCTCGTAAAGATGACAATTAAATCAGCACATGGCAGACCTATCGACAAACCCACCAGCACGACCGAACTTCACCAATGTCACAGATCAAGTGAAGAGAAGAGCCTCCGAAAGCGCACTTTTTTCTTGTTTGGGATCTCTTAAGCCTCGCGGGGGGTGGCTCTGACTTCGACTAAGACATGACAGGTCAGTTCTTGGATTTGGTTGTAGGACCGGAAGGTAATGGCAGGGGGCAGACAAGGAGTTGACTTTAGGGTTTTAATCTGCTGCTGATAAAAGAGAGGTAAAAATTTCGTTCGAGGACGCCTTGGAATCTGGCTTATCTCTGACGGCGTAGATAGATGTTTGTCGTGTTGATTTTCTTAATTTTTAAGTGCTAGGGAAGAACTGAACAAAAATGTGTTGCCTTCACTTTTTTAAAATAAGCCTGAATGGACTGTTTAGTAAGATTAAAATTACAGAAAGACTAGACAAATTCTGAATATTTTCCACCAAAGGATTCCATGAAGTAACTTTAATTGCAGATACACGGGTGGTTCTAAAATATGCAGCCAAATTTAAATATGACACAGATAATGATATTTTAAGAAAAAATATCCCTTATGCGTAAGTAAAACAAATGCAGGGTGTTAAATAAGAAAAGAGATCTAAGTAAAACTTGAGACAGATCTTAAGATAACAGATTTCACTAATCTCATGAAAGAGTGTAGTTCTCTCTTATTATATTTGCAAACGATTTCAAAAGTGCATCTACATAAATAGTGACTATTAATAAAAATAAGCCTACAACATTAAAATTGCTATAAATCTCTCATTATTAAATATTTATTTACGAAATCTGGCATAAAAGCGTTTTAGATGATGCTGAATCCAGTGCCGTAGATTTGACATAAAAAAATCGCTAAACAGTTTTTGTAAAATTTGACAGTGAAAAAAATTCGAAGTAGGAACAGTAGACATAGAAAACAAATTTTAATATTTTGCGCCAGAATAGAGTTTGCTCCATTTTTTCGAAAAAAACCGAAATAAATCGGACAATAAATACCATTTTTCTAGGCATGTTTCCATTTGAAAATTTGAAATGGGTCACACTGTATATATTTTCCTGATTTTCTTGTTATCTTTGAAGTATGTCTTCTTAATCTGTACAAAAATGAACTCATGAGACACCTTTTTTAACTAATAAAATTGTCGGAAACAACTTCACGAGCTATTACATCCCCAGTATCTGGTAAATTCGTCAGGAGGGTACCTTGATAGTTGTCGTACCTTTCTTCCTTTATGAAGCCACTATATATGAAATTATTATTACCAAGAAACGATTTACTTAAAATGATATTTTTTTCTCTTTTTTGTGTCAATTTAGCCATATATTTTATTTTAGAATTATATTTTATTTACACATATTTTTATTATGACAGATATTTTTTATACATATTCTTGTATTAGATTTAAAAAAGAAGGTAAATAGGTACCTACTGTACATCGGCATGTTACATACTTAAAATAGCTGGTTATGCTTTTCTCATCTGTGATTATTTTATTAATAAAATTTCACTTTAAAATAACATACATCAGAGTAATGAACAATGAAATTTAATTAATTTCTCTCACTTTTGTACAGTATTTTGAAATTTTTCATGAAAGTCTCGTCAAAAACTTCTAAGAAGTTTCACCACCTGTTCTTCACAAAATAGTAGAAAACGGCCCATTTAGCAAATATTCTGCCACTAAATGCTTGCCTAGGTATAATATTTTGAAAACTAGATAAAAGATCTTTAGGGAACTGTTTACCTGAAAGTTTATTTATTAACGTACCTACAAGTTAAATTTGTCTTTGACAATTTACAGCGCAATTAGGTTTGAACTACATTAAAGTGGGTATATACCTTTTGTACTTCAATTTGATTTATGGTACCTACTTAAGGAAAAGTTAACTAGATGTAGGATACATCTATTGGAAATTTCCACTTCTTGGAAGCTTTTCAGGATAATTGAATAAGTAGATAATAGTTAAGGTCATCCAAAACAAAGCACGACATTAAAAAAATATGTATGTATGTTCCTTAAATTATTAAATAAGATTTCTTTTATACAGGGTGTCCCCGATTTAAGTGCCTTATGTTCGAAATGTAATAGAATATCACAAACTAAATACGGAAGTTTTATGATGGAGATGAGTCCTAATTGTAAGTCTATCTAATTCAAAGATATTAAGAAAGCTAAACAATTTTCTTTTAGATTTAGCAACAGCTGTCAAAGTGTGTGACTATTATCTACTATTTACAAGTCTGAAATAAAAGTTGAAGGATTATCTTTCCTTCATTAATATCCAACTACTTATCTAGATATACTTTTTGATTTGCAGA
Source organism: Anoplophora glabripennis (assembly GCF_000390285.2). NCBI lineage: Eukaryota > Metazoa > Arthropoda > Insecta > Coleoptera > Cerambycidae > Anoplophora > Anoplophora glabripennis. The sequence goes on along the minus strand of NW_019416972.1, from coordinate 149,984 downwards.
GACCTATTTTCTTTATAAAAAATTGTTGAAAATTTTCTTAAGTAAGGTAGTTCATCAGTTAAGTAAAATTAAGTACGTGGTTATTAAGTAAACAATGGAAGATAAATATTTCTTATTATTTTCAGAACTTATATACTCTCTACGATTATTGAACGACTGAAAAAAATTGTAGATATCTTGTATCAAGTCCTTTGCTTAAATTTTTTTATTATTACAGATTTCCTTTTCTCACTTTTAAGAGTAACACAAAATTGAAACTAGTATACTTTATTCGTTTTAAGTACAGCAAGTAGAAATCATTAATTTAAAATTCGTGAAGTATTGCATTAGGAAACTGCATTCCAAAAACAGCGCGCTCTAGAAAACATCTTAATGTTCTGCTGTAGTTCCGGCGTTCGCTATGAGATGGAGCGGTTGCAGTTGCGATGACGAACATGAAACCTGCAACAGATGGACAAACCAGTATTACAGAAACTTATAAAAGCTTTAAGGTCGAAACGTATGTGGTATATTCAACTTTATTTGACCATAAAATGAAAAGTGATTTTAAAAAGTACTTCGGGCAGTAATAAATCGTATGTTTGATATTGTTCGAAAAGCACTGTAACATTCTATTCTTCTATTAATGTGGTGAATTACATTTCAAGAGTGCACCGAGTAGATTTATCGTTATATAATTCACAACCATCGAACTGTACAAAGTTTTCTTTCAAAGACAATATGTAACTCTTAAGCGTTCCAGGATGGGAGAGGGATCGAAGCAACTGGCAGCTTTTTCGTATCTCATGCCGTTTGTGCTGTTACCCAGAAAATTATTGTTGTTCTTGTTTCTATCTCAATGTTACACGGACAATTAAAATAAACTCCACAATTAAATAACTTTTAACAAGAATCAGCAACATAACTATCATAAAATTTGTTTTGAAAGTGGTACTTTTATTAGTCACTCAGATAATTTTCTACGAGTGTCGAAAATTTCGAAAAAAAAAACAGACGTTTGTGACTGTATATAAGGTGCATAAATACGTACAGACTGACACAAGTACATACATACGTAGAATTTGACTGCTGCGCTTGAGTATGTTTCTGTGGGAAAAATTCGATAAATAGTGTCCAACAGATCTACAGGGTGTATCTAAATAACACCGAAAAAATTCAAGCGGCGATTCTCCGATGAAAATTAATAGGGGTCTTTGGTATAAAATTTTTTGAAAAAACCCTCCCCTGAAAAGTTAGGCTCCTCCTAAAATTACAAAAAAAAATTGTTTTTCTTTTTTATCTTCCACGTACATCAAGCTAAAGAAACCAAACTTGGTGAACATTATCTGTCAATAAAACTACACTTTTTGAATTTTTTTCAACCCTGAACTATTTTTGTAAGGGGTTGAAATAATCAACCCCTATGACATTTTTTCTTATAATTTTTTTTTCGATATAATTTTTTCCTCTTAAAAATTATGTCTAAAAAACCCCATTCATTTACTAACTTTTTGATCTCTTCAAGTTTCTTCGAAAAGTTAAGGATTTATGACAAAAAAAAATAAATGTATTGTAATGTATTTTTAAAAAGATGAGCTGTTTAACGCGAGTGTATTTTGCCGAAAGATCTAGTGGCCTGTTCTTTACAATGGAATCCGTAGAAACAAATGTCAATGTCATTTATTGTCATATTAAATAACATTTTATTAAAAAACACTCAACCAAATAGTTGACCTATGATTCTACTAGGCTAAGAAGTTTGGAACTTAGACTAAAAGTGAACAAATGATGAATAATGTTATAACAGTAACAAAAAATAAAAATCTGTCGGATATTGACAATACAATCTACAAAAAATGTTGAAAATGATTGCCTTCAGCTTCAATACAAGCATCTACTCTTGTTCTCATAGAATTGCGTATGCGTTCAAATATTCCTGGTGAATTTTTTATCGTTTCACACCCTGCTACAATGCGGTTTCGCAAATCATTGATATCTTCAACTGGCCTTGAGTAGATCAAAGATTTCAGATATCCCCATATGCAAAAATCCAAAGGATTAAGGTCAGGGGAGCGGGCTGGCCAATTTACATATCCTCCTCGACCTATCCATCGATTGGCATACACCTCATCCAAGTGACGTCTTGCACGTATACTAAAGTGGGCTGGTGCACCGTCGTGCATAAACCATAAACGTTGCCTAATTTGAATGGGAACTTCTTCAAGAATAATAGGTAATTCTTCGAGAAGATGACAATATGAGTCACCATCTAATCGTCGTGGAAGAAAATAGGGACCAATTAAATGATCGTCGATAATTCCGAGCCACACATTTAATGAAAATTGATACTGATGATTTCCTTCAAAAAAGTCATGAGGATTTTCCTCAGCCCAAATATGATTGTTACGAAAATTTCTAATACAGTCTCTTGAGAAATTCGCCTCGTCAGTAAATAAAATATTTCTTAAGAACTGCGGCGCTTGGCCGATCATATTAATAAGCCATTGACAAAAAACCACACGTGGTAAAAAATCTCGAATCAGTAACGACTGCACCCGTTGGAGATGATAGGGATATAACTGTTGTTCTTTTAAAATTCTAAAAACTACCGAATGGCTTACATTTAGGACACGAGCTATTTTCCTGGTACTAGTTTCTGGGGATTCCTCAATTAAATTAAGTACGGCTTCATCGACAGCTTCAGTTCTAATTTCTCGGCTACGGCCACAGTCATGACTTCTCTTTTCAAATTTTCCAATTTTTCGCAAGCGTTGGTGAATATTTGTGAACGTAGTATGGTGGGGTAATCTACGCTCTGGGTACTGTTCAGCATAAAGTATTGTGTTATTTAGATACACCCTGTATATCAATAACGCTTAATCATTTTTCAAACAAAACATTAATTTTGATAAGATATTTACCGACAAGTTCATGATTTCTACGTACGTGAAGTTAACCATTTTGCCAGGGTATAAACCAAATGAAACAGACTTAATTTATTTCACGAAATGCGACAAAACAAAACTTTAGAATTTCATTAAAGGATCTTCCTGCGACATGGTTAATAACCCCCTCCTTTTGTCTTCGTATTTTCGTGTTTTATTTTCCAATTGCACCGGAATAAGAGTTGAATGTCGACGATGTCGGTGGCTGTTGGCGGTGTGTTTTCTGACGGAACAGCCAGCAGCCAGGCCGTTCATGCGTGAACTTTAAACGTTCACAGTACTAGCTTTTTATACTTGAGAGATCATGACAGTTACAGCTATATCGCGGATTCTGGATAACAGGGCAGACTAATGTCTGTTCTTGTTTTTTTTTTTATAAACTAACAACGTGAGCTACGAGTATAGTGTGTGCTAAAGGGAGGGAATTATAAATATAAGATTGAAGTTGGTAATATTATCATTAGGAAAAATTAAGATTTTCCGTGACAGAAAGGTTCTTCCACGAAAATTGATGTGAACTTTCCATTGTTTCTAATTTCAACAGTTACACCTACTTGAAAATTTAAGATTGTTCATTTATTTTTTAATAGGTATGCTTTCTGTTTGTTACTTCCATGAGATGAACTTGAATAATTGTAAAACAATTTTGACAGAAAACAATAGAAAATGTGGAATTTAAAATTCTGAAATCAGTGTTGCTTGTTCTGACTTTGTTATCTTATGGGGAGGATTTCAAGAATTCTAATAGTGACATTTTTGATAGGAGTTAATTCTACATTCCACGAAAAAACAGGAATAGGAAAATTATGTAGTGACGATGTCAACTGCGATTCTTTCAATCCTACCATTTATTTTATTAATATATTTCTGTTATAGTTATTAAAGTGACACCGAATTGCTACATTTTGTCAAATTTCTTTGAAGCTCCATATAAAGTATAATCAAACAACTTAGAAACCAAAAAACTATTAAACAGTTTTTGAGTTTTATTACACATCTCAGTTAGATAATAATTACCTTAAGAGGTAATAGAAAATTCCTTGAGATTCTTCATGCCCACATGGCAAAGTAAAAACATGTTACAAAAAAACTTTGTATTGTTTATTCCATAGTCATATGTTTTCAGGTACAGCATGCCATAGAAAGGCGTTACGCGGTAATTTAGGCGTGTGTTTAAGAAAAAATATCTACAAAGATCAACGGATATAAAACACATAAACCCTACCCATACAAATTAGGCGCGTGTTTAACTGGTAAAGCAGGTAGAAAGACGATAAACTGGTCTTCTTTAATTGTTATCTTTTCTCTATTGGACTGCTCTTTACACCTGGCTTAATTTGCTCCGCATAGACAACGCTTGTATTGTAAATTTTGCCAGGAAAAAAAAAACAAAAACAAGAATTGTTTTAATGATCTCCTATGATATTATGTACGAGAAAACAGTAAACTCTAGTTTTGTCAGTAGGTGTTTGTTTATTTCTACATCCCAAAAGTTGTACGTTTGCTATAATTTTTTTATTTGCTCGTAAAAGTTCTGTACGTTTCTGTTTACTTGTATATTGGATACGCTATTTGGTCATCGGCCAGGTGTTCCTGTTCAGAATTTTTGCATTTTAATGGAAACAAAAGTAATTCGTGTAAGTGGCACAAACCCTACAAAATTAGTTAAAACCATTTCCGCCAGTATTTGCTTATTTTATGCGGTTTGTATTTAATTTCAACCAGTGTTAAAATGAAGATGTAAGTACCATATCAGTTTTAGTTTAGAAAATATAAATTGTATATCAGTTACCTGTACTTCCAAGAAGAATGTATGATATTTTAGGGGAGAAAAATACTTAGGTACTAGGCTTATATAGTACTGAAATGAAATGTCTATCCACATTTTTAACAAGTAATTTTGATGACAATGTTCTTCATCTGACAGTGTTAATTATTAATTAAAGAGGGCAGTTCACATAAACGTATTATACAAAAATGCCTCGTTTCTCTTAATGATTGATGGAATAACCCTCTGAGTATCATAGATGGTTAAAGTAAAATAGTACTTTTGAAATAAAACTTGTTTTATTACGTTTAGTAAAAATATAAAGAGATTATTTGACTTACTTTTTTTCAACACTGTGTAAAATTATATGAATGAAGGGAGATCGCGTAACACTGAACGAAAACTGTTCAAAATCATCTATAGATAGAATCGCTTGATACTGAATATGGTTCAGATTTCTATTGATACCTATAACGGTAAATGATTTATATAAAAAAGGTGTACCTTAGAAATACCTATCGAACAGGGCAGACGACCCCTTTCAACTAATTTTGCAGCTGCAATATTTATTTGAGGTAAACTGAGCACGCGAATCTGTGTCGTCTCGTCGCAACCACCACCCCTCGCTCTTACTCTTTTGTATATAACCGACGTTATTCCGATTTACCCAATGCCTCCGTTGATCTTGGTGGGAACTGGGAAATAGTATTTAATAAAATGCTGTGATAGCAGCTAGAATATAAGGTTGGTTCACTCACGTCTGTTTGTCTGTCTATAATACGAGTATTGAAGCAGTTGCACTGACTCAAAAACTGGAAAAAAATACGGAGAATATCTTTATTAAGTCTGTATTCATTTGGCCCTTTTAGTTAACTAACGTGATGCAACATTCTTGAAACGTGTGTTTCAGATTTATGAGGTATCAAAAAAGTTTATAAACTAACGGTAATAGGCATAAATGTTTCTGTGATCATACCTTTTTAGAGGAAAAACATGCTAATTAAATTTTACAAAACGTGTGTTAAATGTTTGCCTTAAATTAGATATTAATAAAAATAATTTTTGCAGTGTCAGTGAAATAAAACAATTATGTTTGATAGCGCCATAGTTTGAAGATACACAAGTTTGTCCATAGGCGGGGTAAAAAAAAATACGAAAAAGGGAATAAAAACATTTAGTTTTCGAGACGGAATTTGAAAAAATAAAATATTGATATATGTTTCTAAAGGTCAAAGGAAGCCTCTATAAAAATATGACCTCCACTCAAAGCTAAACCCTGTATATGCATGGCAGTTACAATAAAAAAAATGTGGTTCCGCCCGGGATCGAACCGGGGACCTTCTGCGTGTAAAGCAGACGTGATAACCGCTACACTACGGAACCGCTTGCAAAATTATTTTGTTAGATACGTCTACAATGAGTCTCACAATTGTATCCTCGAGAGGGGAAATTTTTATTGTGAATTTCTCAGAAATAGTTTCTATAAATTTTTCTGCTTATCAAATTTTTAAAAATACTTGTATTTTCTTGATATTATACACAAAGTGTTCAATATTTAGAAAAATTTAAATATGGTCTGAAATAAAGTTATAGATACTTTATGAAATAGAAAAATATCACTAATATATTCCTAGTAATTCAAGAAAACCGTAAATGTGAAATTTTAGTTGTTTTGCAGCAATATTTACCTATAGACTTCTGTAGTTTGACAGTAAATTTGACACTAAAAATAAAAAAATGGAGGCGATAGAAATGTATACGCTCAGTTGAAGAATGCGAGTGCGGGCAAAGGAAACCGATCACAGTTGCATTGCGCTACTGGGCAATAAATCACAGCAGATGACAAGTGGTTGATACCAGCCCAGCAGTGCAGTGCAGCAATGCGGAATTTGGTGTGATTCAGGTAATTTTGATTTATTATAGGCACTTTCTATCAATCATTCATATTGCAATTGCGAAATGGAGAAATAAGAGGGATATTTTGTTTACTAATATTATCACAACATGGCATTTTGGAGACCTTTTGAAACGGAACAAAACGAAATTTACCACCACCAACATAATAAAATTGTCTGAGGACATAAATAATTAAAATATGTTGGAATATATAATAGAAATTTTCTACACATTATATACAAATTATTATAATTTTTTACATTTAGCAGAAAAATTTTTTAGGGACGCCTATAACTCATTAAATTTTATTATCAGACGTTTTTTTTCATGTTCAACTGACTTCGGAAAGACTATAGCAGCATAGTCATTATAATATACGAGTATTATTTACAAACTTGGGGCAGATATTTGAACACTCAATAAATCAAGATGCCAAAACTTAATTGGCAGAAATATTTTTCGCTAATAAAATAAATCTTTTTTAATATCTACTTACCACGATGGTACGATGAAAATTTTTTTAGAACCGCTGGTTCCACCAATAGCTCAGTCTCTAGTAACCAGACATGCCTATTTGCAAATCGCTGTACAGTAAGATGTGTAGCTAAATTCACAGTTTTATGTAGTAAGTATGTAAGTCAGGGACGACTCCAGAGATCCTCAACAAGTTCTGACAATTCTGATTATTATTTATTTTAAGCACTTTTTGCCGTTCCAACAACTTTCATTATTGGAAATTCTTATTATTAATTTCTATTGTTATTGAAAAATCCTCTCCTTATTTGTAAACATCCCTTACAAGGGTTGGTGTAACCCAAATAAAAAATTGCGAAGCAATGTGCAATTGCGAAGCAATTTGTTTCAAGCACCTTACTGACTTCTACGAGTATATTGGGTTTATTTAAAGCATCACCCTTTTTAATTTACTATAGGTACTGAATTATTGTTTTTGATGAAGGTATAACAATAATAAAAATTACAGTTCATTAATCAGACACCGTTTATTATTCAATTCTTTAGTGGTTTTGTGCATCAAATCCACCGTACATTTTTCTGTGTTGAAATCAGTAGTTTCCAATTTACACACACAATACAGTTTGGCCTATAGTACCTTATATGAAATTAGTCTAGATTTTACCGTAGAATTAAAAAATACAAAAATATACAGAATGTTCCATTTGAAATAATAGAGTTGATGATGACTTCCGGTATAACCGGAAGTGCGAGGAAGTTGATACTATTTTCATTGAATAGATCTTTTTGATAAACCCCTGTATATAAATTTTCAGATTTCAATTTTGACAACATTTTGAGATACTCGTACTGGGCCCTCTTCGTGATATGCCTTATATAAATGTACCTACTTAAAGGCGTACTGATTTAGTGCCTGATATTTATGAGTAAACGTTATGGACATTTTGAGCACCCTGTACATGAAAAAAATATATGAAGATATAAATCTGTCCTTATAGCGCTCATCGTCTACATTTTATTTGGGAGTGTGGTAAAACTGAAAAAGGGTGAAATATAAAACGAGGGAAAATAAGCAGTGTTGGTTGTAATTATACATGAATAACAAACTGCGAACTACTTCGAAAAATAAGCGACCGCCGCGATCCCGCAATTGGAAATCATGCGCAAAGAATACGTGAATATTTAATTTCGCTCCTTTGCACAAAGTAAATTTTTAATAATTTTCCTTATTAAAAAGCTACTGAATTATGTATACGGCAAACTTAATTAGGAAGCCGGAGAGCTCTCTTAAAGCCCACCGTATTTAAAGATACATAAAATTCAGTGGAGAACGATATTTTGCATGCGAATGAAGCAATCAAAACTTCTTTTCCTTCCTTCTAACTAGCATATCTTATATACACATATACACCATTATAGATTTTTTTCAAGTTAGGGAAGATTGAGACGAGCCGGAGGGATATTAGAGCGTTTCCATGAGACGGCAGGCCGACTGTTCGTTTGGGTGACTGTAGATTGACTTGAGGGTGAAAAAAAGCGAGGGTGGCTTCGTTAGGGTAAAAAAATACTAGATTTGCATTCTTGAAACTTCACAGGAATTCGTTTTAGTTGTAGAAATATTTTTTGTGTCTAAAGAAAGTTTTAATGCACTATCGATGGACTGTGAAATATTAACTTTACGTGCAACATATATTCGATATGAAACTGAATATATTTGGTGCGCAGTATTATTTTACAGAAATAAAAATATGTTGCTGCCATAAGCATTCCAATTACTAGTTTAAATATCTCGCATGTGGTATATCCACTTATCAATCTTAAATACGTACATTTTATGTATACAATATTTCTATTCAATAAAATGTGTGGACAGTAAAATACTGTGTTCCAAAATGATAGATTTTCCAGTTGAAATTTAAAAAAATCGCTGAAACAGGTCAATTAGTAAATAGAAATTGACACATTTCTACAATATTTTCTATTTTTTCTATTTTTTTTAGCCATGTTTGACAGATTTATAATAATACCGACATTTTTTTTTAATAGGGCGATCCATATTTTATAGTATAAATAGATAGCCCTTCTGCGATATAAGGTTATACCTACTTTTTTCATAGTTGTCGAAAAAATGAAAAAAATGGTCTTTTATGTCGTACTAACGACTGTTTCAAACAATCATAGTCTTCTGAACTTTAAAAAACATACCTACTCTTTATTAATCTTTTTCTACTTACTTTAAAGCTTTTTTTCTCAAAAATAGACACATCGATAAACACATAAAATTCACTAGAGTACCTTTAGGTATAACGTGAATAGTTTTAGTTCCAATTTATTTATTTATTTATTTATTTATTTATTTATTTATTTATTTATTTATTTATTTATTTAGATATTTATTTATTTATTTATTTATTTATTTATTTATTTGATACACCATTCAACAGAAAATATCCAATTACTCAATGGTGGGAACCCAATATGTAATATAAAAAAAAGAAAAATGACAGTAACAATTGGTAAAACAATTCGAAGACAAAACAAAAAACTATAAATAAATTTAAAAGTAATAAAACTTAATAAACTATTTTACATTAAATAAAATAACAGTAGCGTAAAACAGTCATATGTTTTAGTAAAATACAATAAACATTACACATATACACAAGCTAAAATGAAAAATGCCCATACAGACACAACATAAAATGAATAACAAAACAAACAAAAACCAATTAAAATAGGTTGGAGGGTGTTGCAATTTTCACACGTGACATAAATTGGTGATGACAACAATAAATTAGTATTAGGCATTGCGAGGTACATCATATTCGATGGCGCGAGGCACGTGGAAGTTAAAACGATCCAAAATTTGAGGACAATCATACACATAATTAATGATTTTGTACAAAAAAGGACAACAGAATGTCTCGACGTGTCTTTAAGGACTTACAGTTAATCATGTCCAAAAAAATATTGTGGGAAAATCCAATGTTGGGATATATTCCTTCAGTTCTGAAGTGCATATATTTTAAGAATTTTCTTTGAATGTTTTCTAAGTTATTTTTATAGACTGTATACTGAGGATACCAAACTATTTAAGCATATTCCAATCCAGATCTTACAAAACAATTATATATAAATTTATTATTGTAGAAGGATCAGCAAAATCTCTACAATTTCTGATCACAAACCCATGGCTTCTATAAGATGATGAAGAGACATTGCGTATGTGTTTATGAAAAGATAATTTTTGATCAAAAGTTACTCCGAAATCTTTTATATAATTGAGACCTGTAAGAAAGTGATTGTTAATCCTATAATCATAGATCACAGAACAAGTCATTCTAAGAAGCACATTATGTTACATTTACTTATGTTAAAGGGAAGACAGTTTTCTGTACACCATGTATTCACTGATGTTAAAGCATTTTGTAAGTTTTGACAATCATTTTATTCATTCGTTGTTAAATTATTTTGATAAATGGTTGCCCGTTAATGCGAAAAACAGATAATTTATATTTTAATTGTGATTGGATGCGGAGATAAAATCTGTAGTCAACAGGAGGTATGTTACTTATTTCACCATAAGTATCCAGACCAGAGAATTAGTCCAGCTACAATAAGTAAAGTAGGTATCCAAAAAGTTTGAAGAAAACGGAAGTATAAAAGATTTACCTGGATCAGGAAGAAATCAAGAATCAAATTAAATCAAGAAACCCACTAATTTTTTTTGTGTGGTTATTTTAGTAGTAGTAAATTATTGTTTTCATTTAATTCCTCCATTTTTTGACAAAAAAAGTAGGTATAACTTTATACTTTAAAATATAGAGCGCCCTATTAAAAAAAATGTCTGTTATAGATCTGTCAAATATGGCGCAAAAAGATAGAAAATATTGCAGAAAGAGAGGATTTCTATTTACTAATTTTTACATTTCAACTGGAAAAAATATGAATTTTTTTTCATCATTTTGGGACACAATTATATTGCTTGGATTTTTTCTCTTAATTCAGATGATTCGTAGACAGTCTTTTATATAATTTGGTGCAGCAGATTTTTTAGTAGTCATCGTTCGACACATTTCGGGACATTTTGCAATAACACAGTTTTTCGGTCATAAGACCAGTAGCAGGTGCGAATGAATTGGACACTCCGGAAATCGAACAATTCGCAATTTGCAATCTGGCTTCCAGTAGTGGTAGTTAATTTTAAACAATTAGTCACGCTGGAAGACTGCTAGGATCTCCGCAGATAGTTCCGCACAAGCCTTTTTATTATTCAGGACGTACAGCGGCCCATATTAGTGTCGAGAAATTAAACACTTTGTGGGGAGGAAACGAATTTATATAAATGAATTGCATTTTTCTATTTCACGTCAGCTCTAAAAAGCCGCCATGATTAACACCGACTTATCTTCCGGAGAGCCGCAAGCACTTTTTGTGACGGTATTTTTTTGTCAAAGTTTTAGTTGGCCAGTTCTTACATTCTTCTTACATGTTTCTCTCAACAGTTTCTCTCAACAGACGGATTGAAATAAACAATTTCATACCCTAATTTTCTTTTTAGTTACAGGGTGATTGATATTCATTGACATTTAGGTACTAACAATAAAACAATTGACATTAATCTAGTCATATTCAACAATTTTTGACAGGGTTGTTGTATTCACAAACCTGTAGTTATAAAATCCACTAAAAAACGAGTCTATGCCCCAAACTCTAAACTGTCATAAAAATTAATATCCAACGTGACAAATTTGTTTTGAAAGTGACTGGAAGTATCTAAATGTTTGTTTTGAAGGTTAACCTACATTAATGCGTCTATAAAGTATTATTTCCAGCGAGTTCCTTAACATTTACACATATATCCCCTCGTTAGCGTTAAGTGGGCTGAACTTTATAAAATTTGTGATCCATTTTCTTTAATATCGACGACAAACGACTATTATATGAGACTATACAGCTCCATCTCCAGTAAACAAAACCCTTAAAATAATTAGATACGTGCTATAAAGAACGCGAATGGCACATCATAAACTTCTTAAACGATTAAAAAAGTGTTATTTCCTACATAGTCTTGAAAGTTCCAAATTAATTTAGCAACAGTGTGTATGTAATCCTTCGCAATAATCTGAACTGAAACTTTCCACATAAATAAATAAAAACTTTTGATGAAAGAAGTTTACTTTAAAAAAATCCTGCCAGTCGTCCTTAATTTCATCTCATGATAAACATAAGGTGGATATAGCTGCAAGTTAGTTGTTATTGGTAATAATAAATTATTGTTTATATTAAATAATTTAGCGTTAATAATTAGAGACTGCGATTTTGTCAAAAAGGATCTGTTTTTTGTTTTGCTGTAGAGGATAAATCTTACGTAAAAAATATGTCTTTCTACACCTGTAAAATATTTTATATATTACACAATAGATCATTGGTTATTTTAATAAATGTCTATTGCAATAATATAATAATGAAATAATGTAAAGTTACGTTATACAAGTAAGGTAATTTTACATTATCTTACGTGATGTCAAAATAATCAACGATGTGTGTCAAGTGATTTAATCTTTTGGAAAACAAAATCGAGAAATATATTTTGGCGGGACTATTGCCTCAAATGATATTTGGCAAGAATATTTCAGGAACTGTCAAAATTCAATTCAGTTACCTTACAACAGGTAATTTTTTGTAAGTGGTATTATAGTTTATCATTTGTGAGCAGTATGGAGTTTCAAATAGATGATACAATATAGTATGTAATTATTTATTTGTGACATTTTCAGTTAATTTCATCAATTCGAAAGCTTAAAAATGAAATTCTTTTAAGCTTGTTAGTATGTCTCTGGTAGTAAGATTGCATCATTCTAATTTAGTGAATAATACAGACATTTCAATGCAGTAACGTTATTAAAAGATTTTGAATTTCTGACTATAAAACATAAAATCTATTGGCTTACTTACTTATTTATAATTACATTGATATAATCAATGAAGGCCAGACAATTGTCGTATATCACACCTAGATCCTTAACATTATCACAACGTGTCAGTAACGCATGTGTAGTTAAATACTAGCGCATCTTTTTTGGAAGTAAATGACCTTAGACTTACACATATGTTATAAGTTAATTAGTCACACCATCTATGAACACGATCTACTAGCTCTTGCAGTATTAAACAATCTTCCAAATTAGATACGTTCAGAAATAGCTTTAAGTCGCCAGTAATAATAGATGAATACATTTTGGGAAGAGATATACATCGTTAATAAATAGAATAAAAAGAAGTGGCCTTAAATTTGATCCTTAGGGTACTCTTGGTGTTATTATAAAATTATGAGTTTTAAATCCGTTGTATGAAACATATAGTTCACGTTTGGTATTTGTATTTGTTTTTTTCTTCGAATTTAACTTAAAATATGTCCCGTAATATTAACTAGAAATTAATATGTCAAGTTCATAATCTTCGTCCCCTGTAAACAGGGCCATAAACAACAATTCAGCGCGAATGCCCCGATAAAGTTTTTGCGATATTAAAAATTCTCATAGCCTTTCTCTATACATTTTCAAGAGTGGAAGTTTCGAAAACATTTCATTAATTTAGGAAAAGTGTGCGGCCCCTCATAATGAACCGAACACAACAATTCCTCCGTAAATAAATAAAAACTTTTAATGAAAGAAGTTTTCATTAAAAAAGGCTCATCAGCGTTTCTCATCTGAATTTAAGAAATATGACAGCATTATAGCACAAAGAAAACTCGTTAGTTTTAATGTGTAACACGCTTTTTTTAAGTCTGCGTACAAAATTTTATATCTCGGGAACAAAACCCAATTCCTCATTTCGCCCGAGGGGTGAAAAAAAAGCTGGGGTGACTGCAAGGGTGCAAAAAATGAAGGGCGAGCTTTTTTATGAATGTCCAATTCCATTGTATGTGCCGTTTTCGATCGCATGTTGAGGGGAATCAATCGATAGAAATTTTCGATTTCTGATACTGAACACCGGTCCCTTTTTCACTCCTTGTCCTAGGTTAGGTAGTCTGTTTTTTACCTTTACAATGTGAACTACATGGTTATATTTCACTCGTTCTATTCGTTATTAATTTTGGTGATTCGTTTTCCAGAAGAAAAATTTCCTAAATGAAAAGTTTCTGTCAATTTACGTTTGATGGTATGTTTTGCTTTTTATTTTTATGCTAATTTGGTATTATTTGTTTAGATTAATCAATCCTGTTTTATTATTTTTTTATTAAATCCTTGAAATTAAAATAATTCTATGAATTTTTGACATTATGTCCTGTTGCAACTTTTCACTGCAATTATTTACACATTTCTTATTTCTCATATACTCCATTTTATTTAGCATTTATATAGATCCATGCATTAAAAAAAAAGATATAGCTGTTTGACATTTTTTTAAATTGTGATTATGTTTTTATATAAACTTAAATTATAAACAATATAGTATAGTTTACATACACATTATTTTATAAAAATGTATAGTACTATACATATCTTTATTTTCATCTGAAATATGGGATTAATAAAAACAGTGGTTTTATATTAGTGATTCTGGCTCTATTAAAATAAAAGTATGTATTATGACTGTGTTTGGAAATAAATGATGTTTATTGAAAGAAGTACCTAATAGTAGGTAGTTATATTTCCTATAGGAGTTTAGAAAACAATAGTCGACCAGTTAGGTCAATGGTTTTAGAATTAGTTAGGTTAAAAGTGATTTCGAGCTCGAGAAATACTGAAAGAGTAATTATTAGATGATGTTATTTTTTTACTTTCGCATTATTTGCTACATTAAGCTATTATTTGTTTTTATTTTAAATAATTGTTGGTGGCCCACACTTGTATCTTTTTTCTGTTTTGGTTTGGATTAAGTTAGGAAATATAACAATAACACTATTATACTTCGTCGCCGTTTCTTCATTTTTATTGTGACAGCCTCAGAACTCTATGGCTTAGATTTTATGTAAAAAATTGTTATTATTAACATAAGGATATTTTAATTATAAAATAAGAAATATTAATCTTTTACTAAATATTTTAATATATATAAATGATTAATATCCCATTTTGTATTTAGAATGTCCTTACATACAACTGCCATTTTTTCAATTCACTGCTGAAATAAAACATCCTGTTATTAAAGCAGATAGCAATTAATTAAATAATAACTTTTTGCGTCTAAATACAGAAAAGTGTGAAATAATTTTATTTAATTTAGAAACCATTAAAAATGCAAAATTTACAAAATTTATGTCTTTTTCATTTATATTTGTCAACCAAATTGCCTGTGAGAAAAGTCTACACCATCATTGCGATATGGACTTTTAGTTTCGCAAAAATTTTTTAGAAACAAAGATAAAACAACAATCACTTGCTTGTATTCGAATGTTACGAACTCTTTTAATTGTTGTGTTATAAGTCAATCATTTAATTATTTATGATTAGTAAAAATCTGCGTATTTTCGCATTTATTGCCGGAAATTACATATTTATTTGTGCAATGAGTTTAATTTATTTTTTAACCAAACATCTCATGCAAAGAAACAGAGTATAAGCTGTCAAATTTAATTAAACTCAGACATCAATTTTGAGATCGAAAATATGTTAATTATTAAAATAGATTAATAATGAATTTACGAGAATACTATTATAAATAATTTCACGAAAATAACCTCTCACCAATACGTTTAGTGTAGTGCAGGAACTGATTTAAATAATGCCTCAGTTTTCAATAAGCCATAAAAAAGTTCTCCTGTTTTCTTAAACTGCCTTTTGAATGAACCCCAATTTTTTTATTTGTGACGCAAACAAGACCAAACATTACAGAATAGCACAGGACCTACTAAAACAATAAGCTTTTCCTGTCTACCTGCCATTATCAGTGTGTGTCAGCAAATTCGAAAGTGTTATTGATCCTAAAATGGATAAGTACAAAAAAGACACAAAAACTTTAATCCGAAGAGAAAAATCAGATACATCCATTTTACCAATAATATAATTGTGGAAAAGCATAAATAACTTATAGCCATATTTTTTTGTCGTTCTGTCTAAATTATAAATCAACTAAATGCTAGGTAGGTACAATGAATTTTTTAAGCGCGTATTTGTATACACCCCCACACTTGTCTATCTGAAACAAATACGTTTTCGATTAACCCTACTACTGTACCTCGAGGCCACCCTATTTATATTAGATCCGCCATTGCGTCGCCATTTTGTATCATACCAGCCCCGTATATCTTCCACTAACCCACCCATATATTTTCTAGAGTAAATGACTAACAGTGTCAAGATTTGATCGAATATATGTATTGAAAATTACGGAAAATAGAATTATACTTGTATTCCTAAGACTTGTTTTCTTCAACTAATCTGAAGACAAGGCATTAATGTATTTTATATTTTCATTTTTGTCATAGCACGTGTGCCACAAATTCATGGGCCAGTTTGATTGTGCAAAATTTTAAATAGTTTTTTCGAAAATGCCGATATTTTTAACTGGAGCGAAAAAGAGTTTTGTGTTGAAGAACATGAGTCTTTTTCATACTATTACTTTAGTACTATACTCATTTTATTGTATAAATAGGTTCAATTCAATATTTAGTTCAATTGAACAAATTTTGCGAGCTAAACAATTTCCACCATTTTCTTTGTTCGAAGATTGCAAATTGAGTTTCACAATATTACAGCAGATCAAGTTTATTCCACACTTGGCAGCAAAGTGATCACTTAAAATTATGTCTTGTTCTGAAGTTCCAAGTATAAGAATTATTTTACGATGAATCAGACAACTGAATTAGAACCTTCAACCATTTTCGAAGATATTCTCTTCGAAGCTTGAATTTTATTCAGAATAACTTGATTTTATTAGAAGAAGAGTACACTACATGCTTTGTGATTGATTCTTTGGTTTCTATTAGTTACCTAAAATCTTATCGATTTATATTCTTACTATATTAATTTATTGTAAATGTATAAAAAATTACTCCATTTTCTTGCCAGTTTTAATGATTTTCTGGAGAAATATTGTTTAATTCTTGAATATAAAAACGAAATATAGAATAAAAAATAACTATTTTCATTAAATAATTGAAATAATAGTACTAACAAGTAACATTAAATTTAGTAAAATTCACATTTCCAAAGATCAAATTATTCAACAAATTGTGTTGACAAGAATATATGCTTGACAGTTTCGCAAAAAGTAATATAACAATTTTTCAATATAGAAAATGAAAACTTGCTCTAAGCAAACTTCGAACTGGTGCGAATATGAATATTTTTTTAAAGTCCCATCCGCATGATTTTCAAACAGTTCTATGTACTTATGAAATATTTTGAAATCTGAATCTTGACGTTTTAAAATTACTTTCTCTAGACCCTCACGCTGACGTACCATGGCCTCCAGCTACACTACTTCCGGTACAAGCCTGCGTGGCTACATAAAAATCTCTATCAAAAAACCGTACGCCTTCTGGAATATGTAAATCTACACTTTTATCCTTTCAATACCAACCGGTATCCTACTAATTCGAGGTATATCCGGTAGAAAATAAAGGATGCAGTTTTACCCTTCAAACGTATATCAAATTTACTTTCTGATATGCCGATCAATTAGTTGAAAAAAAATTGTATTGGAGTTTATTTAAGTGAAAAGTTGTATTGTTCAGAGAAAGTATTATATTGCATTTATTGTTTTCATGAAAATATTTAACAGGATATAATTATTTAATCCTACCGGAAAATAGATTAACAAATCCTTAAAAAAATTAAAAGATATATTAGTTGCTCGTTCAATATATATAGGGTGATCAGAAGCCATCAGGCTATTTCCTTTGATGAAGGAAAAAAAAAAACGATTTCAGTGAAGTCCAATTTTTATTTCTAAAACCCAGAGGTCTCTAAGGATATCTTAAACAGTAACCTTTTATATTTTGAAAAATTTCCCAACGCATATTCAGTTTGAAATAGCTATTTATTATGTAAGCAATATTCATGTTTGCTTAGAAATAAAGGATATAATAATCCTGATAATTATTTACATTGGAGTAAGCTGCAGATGTTTCTACCTGAACCCGTGCCAAAGGGCATAGCGGTTTTTTAAGCAAAAGCCTGACGTTCCTGTTCTGCCAATAGTTCTTTATTTAAACAGCAGCTATCCTTCCATCACATCCTTTTTATCGGATCATTGTTTTCAATTTTTATAATTTCACTGATTTAAGGAATAATCAAAAACAGTGTCAAGTGACTGATATGGATATAGCAAATGCAAAAGAATTCTTGAACCTTAAATTTTTCTGCGGTATGCCAAAATGCTTACCCAAGTTTATAACTATGTTTTCGTATGAATAATACATTGGTATGAATCTTGACGACAAATTCTCATACCATAGATTTAGATTGCACTAGAATGTACCTAGGCTATACGTTTAAGATTTCCTGAAACATTTTCTCAAGGTAGTTGCATCGAATATGATAAAAAATGTGTAGAGTAGTCTATTTTATACCTCTAAAGATTCTAAACTGTAACAAGAAAAAATATTGCATATTTTCTATATTTTTTGTCTGAATATATCAGTACATCATTTACACTCTATTGCACTTGTACTAAAACTATCTTACAGTCGACGAGGTTATTTTTAACAAAGTTCTTACAGGCATCTACCTGTCTTTACCCTCTAGTCGCTTATGGGATCTTCAATACAAAAAGAAATTTAAAAAATCGTCCCTTCTCACTTTTTTACTTTCAAGTATATTACTTACACCACAGTGATTTCTTTGGGGTAGTTGATTCTTGCTGTGGGTACGAAATTTTTTTATGTAAGATATTTTTTTTTCTATCAGAATCTGTGAGAAAGTTGTACGTGGCGAGATTTCAAAATTATTTATGCACACTAAAAGATTGTTGCATAAATTTTTTCATATCATCCTTGAAAATTACACATACTTAGATGTAATATACCTAAAAAATGAAATTAATAATAATAAATAATGTAATGAGGTAAATTAGAGCCCTTTTTAATTAGTATAAATGTCTTATATCTTCTTTCCACTAGTTTCGGTTATTATGCCATCATCAGGGAAAAAGGAAAGTGACAATAATTTGGACAAGAAATTGCTAAAAATGCCTTTACAATTTTCGTCAAGAAGCTAATAATGATGGTTTAATTTCTAACATAATTATATCTATGAAAGTGTTGTATTAAACCAAAGTAATTACTAAATAAATAAACTAAGTGTTTCAAAAAAGCTTCAGCCTGAAGCTAATATTTAAACTAACAATCTCAAGAACAATATTTGTTAAAAAATTTCCATGTCGGTGGCATCATTACATAAGTATAAAATAAATATCTGCTTCTTTTATTTGAACAACAAATTTTTGAAAAATATCTCTTCCAGAATTCAAAGTTCATTGATGTCTTCTTCAATAAATAACAAAATTAGGTACCTAGTTACATTTTCGTTTGTCATAATTTACTTTTGCTCTTTAAAATGTTTTAGGTTTTGCAGTTTTGTCCACAGCTGTATTAGATGAATTTTCAGACAACAAGCGTATGGTCTGCCTCTAAAACAAAAACTATATGTCAAATATTTTTCTTTAAAATTCAGAATCGTGTTGAATATTATTATTTTAATTTTGATATAAAATTTTTAATAGTATATGAGTATATATTTGTTGCATTTCTTAAGTAGTTTTTCTTTTTTCCGTAAATTTTCTCCACATTGTAAATTCCTATGCCACAACGACCAGTCAAGATTTATTTTTCAAAAACTTATTTTTCAATGTAAATTGACATTTTGAATGGTTTCATGTCGACTGTAATGTCATTTTTTATAATTAACATTTTTAATATTAATTTCCGTACATTTATTTTTCTTTAAAAGGATCTAAGCTAATTCATATTAAATCTAAAATTATTCCTAATTTTCATCTGATGAAATCATATTTGCTCTTTTACACCAATATCGAGGTATGATAAAAAGCAACTTCAAAGTCAAGTCATTAGTTGATAACTAATTATATCGCAGGAAACAACTACTCGGTGGACTAAAGCTCCGTCCAGTAATTAATTGCACCCTTAGTATCTAGTAAACATATTTATGTTTCACTTTAATTAATGATTATCTAAATAAATAATAGTTAAAATATTATTAATGAAAAAAACATGTGTCAGGCCTATTGAAATAAGTAACGTAATAAATAAGTTTACATTATTTAATTATTTTAAAATGTCAGGAATGTGTTTTTCTTTATTAATATCTAATATTTGGTCAGAATATTTTGACTTCTTTAAATAATTATTAATTAATATGGGTGGGACATAACTTGTTTACTGAATATTATGGGTGATATTAAATTCTGGACAGGGGTAAGTCCGCAGAGTAGTTATTTCCTATAATAGCATTATTTATTAACTAATAGCTTGTCATTGAAGTTGTTTTTTGGCGTACCTACATATTGGTGCTGAAGAGTATGCTATATCGGAGATCACTAAATATTTAATCTAATATAACCTACAGACACAAATAAGATTGCGTCTGAGCGAGCTCCGCCCACATATGTGCCGTTATCCCAAATCGCCTGGCCGACATCTCATTCCTTCTAGTCGAATGACTACCTTCTCAATTTCGCGCAGCTTTGCCTGACAAACTTATTTCTTTATCACTTTTTTATATTTTGCAAGTATTAATCTACACTTCATTGTGAGATTTCAAGTTTGTTACATACCAACACCTGGGTAATCCTTGCAATCAGGGGTTTAAGGTTTTTTGTTAAAATTTTTCATTTTACACTGACAAAATATCCAAAGAAAGAAAAACGGATTTATTCCCTCATGAGCAAAAATCCTTTGCAACTCGACAAAGCCTTCGCCGTTCATAAAGAGAGTGTAATATACGTTAAATACGACTTAACCCCTCTGTTCCGTACCTACTCTAAAATTATCCGCGCACCCTTATTGTTTTTTTCTGCGTAACCGAATACAAGCCTCCGCTTTTTTTGCGTGTATCATGTTCGATGTGTCTTAATTTCAGCGAGCCTTCCCCTCCGCAGGGACCTCCCCAATTAACATAATTAATCCAGCGTTTGTGCGCAGCGCAGAAAAAAATCCATAAATATAACCACCCTCTTACCGCACGCCGTGGAAAAAAAAACGTGTTTGCATTTAATATTCGCAATGCACCATGCCGGGCACCCTTTGCAGAACCGGTTATCGCTTGACGGTAATTAACCAAAATAAAACAAAAAAAAAAATGTATAGTGCCTCCCTTATTTTGGTTTTGTTTTATTCTCCTTTAATTAGTTCCCGTTAAACGGGGTGGGCACGCTGGGTCTGCGTGGAACTTTAATTGTTGCTTTGATGGGGTACTGGAAACAGAAAAAAAATCCCCTTGAGAGAAAATGATACATGGAACAATGTAATAAAATATCTATTACATTCGTATGTTCCAGGATATCTTTCTTTTGCTTTATAGATTTTTTTTATTGCGGATTTTTTGAGAAAAAGTTATTCTTGCTAAAAGTTTTGCTTATCTTGGGAAGCCATGAGCAGTAATTAAATATATAATAAAATATATAGGCCGTTCAAAAAATTTCAAAATGTCAAATTGTTCATAAGCAAAGTGCCTTTATCTTTTGTTTTCGTTAAAAATCATATTTAACAAAGTTGTTCGAGAACTCAAGAAATGTTTAAATACGGGATTTAGTTAAAAAAGAAGAAAAATAATCATTTTCCAAACTAGAAAACACCGCAATTCTTCATCTTACGTATCATATAATTACCTTGGATATTTCCTTATCAATGTCAAAGTCAACATATTTATTTTTATTAACTGTCCAGCTAATTTTTGTTAATATTACTAACTCCGGAGCAACGAATTTATTTTGTGAAATGTTATGGAATCGGTAATGTTTCATATCGATATCCAATACAAATTTATAATGAAAAGTATCCAAATGTAACTGTAACTGTAACTCGCAAGCTAATTATAAAATTCGATATCACTGGTGATGTAAAGGATATTAAAAAGATAAAAGAATAATACAATGATAACGATGCTGCCACTGTTGTAGTTATGGACTATGTACAGAACAATCCAAAGATGTCACTCAGGAAAAGGTCATAACATAGATATTAGCTGGTCTTATATTCAAAGAATTTTAGTCTACAACAAAATCTATGCATTCAAATCAATACAGTGGTTAATAATAAATTGCTTGATGGAGGTGGTCGTTGTTTGGACTTTTGTTTACAATGGGCGAGAAACTAATTGAAAATAGATTCTTTCATCACAATATTTTATTTACTGACGATTCAACATTCACAACTAATGGCGAAATTGTAGATACTAGACTAAAGATAACCTAAATTTCCGATTGATAGTTAAAAATTTTAAAAAATAAACGTCTGGTGTGGCATAATGTATCGTAAATTATTCCTTGCTTTTTGGAAGAAATTCGTATTTGGAAATGCTCAATAATTTTGTTGGGCAGAACTAGATAGCGAAAGTTTAGAGTTCAGAAGAAAACTAATATTTCAACAAGTCGGATGCCCTGCATATTCCACACTTCTAGTGAGAAACTGGCGTTCACTTCCTGAACAAGTGGATCGGACGCTATGGACCAACACCTTGGCCTGCACGGGCACCCGACTTGTCCCCATTAGATTATTTCTTAAGAAGATACCTAAAGCAAAAAGTGTATTCAAACGATTTTGACGATAACATTGGTATAGTTAAGCAAAAAGTTTAGGAAGCTGTTGCCATCATAAATGAAGAAATGATCTCGTCTGTTCACAAGGAATTTAGAAAAAGATTAGAAAAATATGTTGTTGTTAATTGCAGTTCTAATTTGTTGTTTCAATTTTTTACACTGTATGTTCCAAAGTTCCTTCCTCTTGCTTTATAGATTCCTCGCGTTATTAATGAACCAATTTGCCATAGTTCCAAAAGAAGTTGAACTTATGACTAACTCTCTATATACTACCATGATTGAGGACAAGCTGTATCTGGGATTATGACCAGAACGCCTAGAAGATCACTCACATTACCAGACCAGCATCGGAGCTCATTTTCTGTCTGAACGTTGAACAATGAACGTCCGTATACGTAATGTTGCACAAAAGATACCTGCTATACTGTTAAAATAAGATCAATATCAGTTTGTTCAAACTGTGTCGTAGTCTCATAACAACGTCTTCTTCTGTACTGCTGTTAATATAGTGCACATACTGATGCTCTGAATGTTAATGTATTGGTACATTGTACTGTCAGAATTTGGCGTCATCACATTCTCATTTGTTTGAACTTTTCTTAGAACCTTTGCGGTCAGAAATTTACAATGAGGCACCTGAAGTGGTTCAAAGTTTGTCAAAAACTGCACCCAAAAGGAGTTTTGTAAGGAGCATCCACAATTCATAAACTGGTAAAGCAGCTGTGTCACGAAGAATAGGAAAGAGAAAAATTAAAAGATTTCTTATTTAATTATTATTCTACAAGAAACTGAGATTCATTTGCACTTTGATGGAAAACAATTAAGTACTTAGTTTGCGTTTATCGTACGAAGACTTTGAGTTTTACGATCTCGGGATTTCCTTAACTTTTCCTGATAAAATGATGCAAGGAATCGACGCTTACAGCTTTGAAACTTGATGAACCGCTCATTGTCAGGCAAGGTGGCTCCCACACTCCCCTGTGATGAAAAATCTTTACTTCACACATAAATACCTTTCGCGTTTGATCTTCATACCAGCGCCAGGTAATATAGTAAGAAAATTACAATTTAGTAAACCGCGCAGAGCTAAGTGTAATATATATGGCACACAGCCGACATTGATGATAATCCCCGCGCATTGAAGAACGTCGGGAAAAACAAACACAAAAAAGATAAATTACATTTGGCATTAGCAAAAAATCCGGGAAAAAAGTTAACAATGTCATTAAGATGGCAATTTGAAGTTGTATATGTAGTAGGAATGAGGGATTGTCATACGCGTCGCGGTTGGGAGGAATGTGGGGGAAAGTCTGCCGCAGACGTTCTCAAATAGGTTGGTAACTGTTGTGTCAATGTAGCGCTCAACATTTTTGCTCCAAAACGATTGTAAGGTATTTTAATTATGTTAATTCACACTAACTATAACATAATGTGATCATTATCTTATAGTTTTGTTGGCCTATCACCACTATTGGTAAAGAACAATCATATAAAAAACAGCTACTACAAATATGTGTTTTTATTTCCACATTTTACTTAGGATTGTTTTATTAGCCCACACATGTTTTGCTAAGCTAATTCAAATAAATCCGCAATCATTTTTCTAACGAAACAATCTTAATGTAGAATCAAAACATCTCTTTATAATAACTGTTTTTTACGTATCGGTCTAGATATGGTGATGGTAGAACTTAACTATAACACTTGAATGTTAATGTAAGAATCTCTCTAGCGAGATTAAGACTATTAGCTAGATCTTTGAACACTTAGCAAAAATAATACCAACATCGGTTCTCTGGGGAACTACGGCAAATGGAAGAGCAAAACATATTTTCTCCTTGGTTTTGCTATGCCTCCTTATGAGGAATGAGCGTAGTTTTACTGCTACGAATAATTAAATAAACACGTAAATTGATGATTTCTATTCAAAGACTAATTTATAATAAAGATACCTATTTTAAGTTCCTATTTTCCACTCGCAGCTGCTCAAAAGAAATCAGTAACATTAGGTACCGATCAGTATATTGTACTGCAACTACTTGTTCTATGCTTTTCTTCTATTTTTTTTCATTGCTTTCAAAAATTTTGTATTAGGTTCTAGTACTTTCGTTCTATTTTGAAGATAAATATTAAGCTAATCCATTTGGTTGACAATGTTTTCTCAGAATTGCCACCAAATGAAGTCATACAAGCGTTTTGAAATCATCACAATGCTGAAATAATGATTGTTGCTGAATTTGTCATTGATATCTGTCCAACGGGAATGGCTATTAGAAACAGAAAACATAAGAATACATATTTAATGATTTCTATAGGTTGGGTATATATTTTTCATTAAAACTAGGAAGTTATTTGATTGAATCATCATTTGCTTCCTCTATCTAGCTGTATCTAATGCTGTCTTGTTCTTCCTTTTTCAGTACCATCTTTATTAACGATACACGTTTTAATTCTTAATGGTAAAGATCACTTCATCTACTTATTGTTAGATCTATGATTCAATAATAACCTCAGTCTTTGGATTTATAGCAGTTGAAGGTTGTTTCCAGACTAGGTTTGCAGGCTTGCTTGAACTGAATAGTTGAGTTGGTTGACATGTCGTTGGTTGTTACTGTTTCAAAAAGCTCTTCTTTCTCCACAAGGCATTCTCAAGCTTTGGATTAAGTCCTCTAATTGGCATTTATATTTGCCGTGTCCCATTTGGCATTAAATGACGCCTGTGTTCCTTTAAAATCGCGCTAACGCCACAATATTCTCTGCCTCATGTACACAGGGAAGAAGTTCAAACTATCAAGAGGAAGGCTTCTCTAAAATGTTATATGCAGTATTATTATTGTGTCCTCTTTACAGGGCGGTCTATTATTGTCAGATATAGGAGGGTGGTCTGAAAATTTTCCGACCTAACAAAAATACAAGACATTTTTTCAGATTTTTTTTTTATTTTTCAACATAGTCTTCTTGTGACTCTACACACTTCTCCCAGCGATGCTCCCATCTCTGTAACCCGTCCACATAGTACTCGGCGTTTTTCTCTGCAAAATAATTGTTCACGAAGGTGATTGCCTCTTCATTTGACGAAAATCTTTGTCCTCCGAGTGCAATTTTTAGACGAGGGAACAGAAAGAAGTCGCTTGGGGATAGATCTGGTGAGTAAGGCGGATGGTCAAGCAGTTCAAACCGTAATTCGTGGAATTTCGCCATGGCAATCGCCATACAGTAATTACTCGGCGCCAAAACTCGGATTTATTGCATCTAAACTGCGCCAACGCGTTGCAAATGTTCATTCGAACACGTTTTTGGTCTAACGTGAGCAAACGCGGCATCCAACGCGCGGATAGCTTTCTCATGTTTAAATGTTGATTTAATATGTGACAAACACGTTCTTTTGACATGTTCATAACCTCTGCTATCTCTCTCACTTTAATTCGGCGGTCGTCTAGCACCATTTGGTGAACTTTGGTGATGTTTTCGTCGGTAGTTGCAGTTTTTGGACGTCCCGAACGTTCATCGTCTCCCAAGCTCTTACGGCTACGTTTAAATTCAGCTGCCCGAAATTTCACTGTGGTAAATGATGGTGCAGAGTCCCCATACACAGAATCCAACTCACCTTTGATTTGCGAAAACGTATTGACTTTCAAAAACAAATATTTAATGCCAGTTCGATACTCGATTTTGTCCATTTCCATAAAAACATTCACATCGACTCACTCAAACGACTGTTACATAACAACTGCGCGTCCAAAATGGCTGAAACATTGGTGAGTAACAGATGAACAACGAAATTCACTAGCTTTTATTTACGAGTGCTGCCATCTTCATGTTGAATGTTGAAGTCGGAAACTTTTCAGACCACCCTCGTATATCCTTTTCCTTCATTTTAGATACGCTTCTGATGGCTTGTTCACTACTTCTTGGTATAACCATTTCCCCTGAAGGCTGGTTGTAGTAGATTTTTATTAGATGAAATGTTTATTTTAAAAACTGGAGGTTTACCAAGAACATAACACAGTTTTAACATAAACCTACCTCATTTTCAATTGTTTAAATAACAATAACTGAAGAAATGTATGTTTTTGTTTTTTTGTCTCTGCGATAATTTTTGTTTCTCAACGCGGCTATTATTGATAAAAAAAAATGTAGCTCGAGTATGTCTTTCCAAAATGTGTAATTTGTAAGGAAGACATGTTTCTGCGACAGAGAACCACTTAAAATAATACACCCCCGCCTTTCCCTCGGACGCCTCTGGTAATAATATAAATAATGCACGTGACAAGTCCAATATATTATATCTACACACGGCGTTTTCTTGGCGGGGATACAGCCGTATATAGCGGCATAATCTGGGGTAGAAAATGTATCTGCGGAGGCTTTGTTTTCTACAAGAATTAAGCTCGGCTAATACAAGCCCAGGCGGAATGAGACTGGGATACACATATGGTCTTAGGAACGACTTTTTTCGTTTACCTACGCGCTGCCCTCTCTTTCTCCGACCCCTAGCCCGGCCATAAAAAATATACCTACCTAATATAAACTTATACGGCGGGCATATATGATGAAAGCACGAACTAATTTGAAATTTCGGTTAATATTTAATGCGGATTGTGATAAATTATTTTGCGGAAAATACACAATGGCTCGCCCGGCACAATGGAACAGGACAATCCGTGTAACTGCTTTGTTATTTTTGTCAGCGGGTTCTGGTTTAATCGCGAAATAACACTGATTTTTAATAAATGCGAACAAATTACGACGAAGTACGCTGCCCACGTCGGGCATAGGTTTTGTGCCAGTTTTGTGGGAGGCCTTTCTTTATGCGGGAGTACAAAAGTTGCACGTGTTTTTACGTTTCAATTGAATATAAATATACATACTTGGCCGGAGAATAATAACCATTTGATTAAATAATATTGATTGTCGTTGCAGGAGTAGTAACTCCTAAACAGAATAGACATTGTTAATTCGAAAATTTATTAAACATTCAAGAACCTATTTTGCCATATTGAAAAATTATATGAATAGCTTCTTGTGTCAAAATGGATCAGTCGAAGTGTTCATTTTGTAAAGGGTATAGATGACTACTATCGAATTAAATGAAATAGACTCCTGAGTTTGGAAACCGATATTAAGAAAACGTAGGGGCAAACAAATTTGAAAATTGGACCATATATAGCCTCACTATTAGTCTATATTTTGCTAAAATTTCAGTTAGTTTCGTTTTCCCATTATTTAGTTATTGATGAAAATGTTGAAAAAATCACGATTTTCTGCCTACAAAATTGATATCTCTCACTTTAACTCGTCGTAATTTTTTTGTTAATTGATAAAAAAAAATCCAAATTTTTACTAACGATAAGTCG
This sequence comes from Anoplophora glabripennis, assembly GCF_000390285.2. NCBI lineage: Eukaryota > Metazoa > Arthropoda > Insecta > Coleoptera > Cerambycidae > Anoplophora > Anoplophora glabripennis. The sequence continues at coordinate 121,839 of NW_019416972.1, read as the reverse complement.
AACTATTGTCTTTAGTACTATGAATGTCATTTGTCTCAAAAGCTCTTCTTTTTTTATTTTTAATCTCCGTAAATATTGCGTCTTTTAAAAAAATAAAAAAATTGACATAGGTAGTGAATAAGTAACAATCTGAAAAAATTTGTTTAAATAATACAGTTATAAATATGATATTCTTAAAAACAGTATCGGAATGGTCAATTACAAACCCTGTCCGATGCAGGGTATGCAGTATAGCCTTTATAACTGTATTATTTTAACAAATTTTTTCAGCGTTGTTTACAATTATTTACTCCTTGAATCAGTATTTTTCTTTTTTTAAAGAAGGCAATATGTACGGAGATAGCACTCCCTTCTGTTTTGCTTAAAAATAAAAAAAGAAGTGCTTTTGAGGCAAATGACTTCACAGTGCTAAAGACCATTTTTTCCTGGATATAAAAAAAACTAAAGGGAGGAGATTGTTACATGAATGACTCTGTACAGTACCCCGTAGTCCAAATCGACGATATGAAAAACACCCCAGAAATTTTCCAACCATTTATAACTGCGACGAGAGCCTACAAATCAAATATTATCTCTGCTTTTGCTTGTTTCTTCAGAATATTTAAAAACTGAAATCGTATGTTTTAAAAAGAGATACTAAAGAGAGCTTATCAGTGTCCAAATTAAGATATATCCTTGGAGTTAGGTATAGTGTTATTTTGAAGGACGAAATAAGTCGTATTACAAAATGTGGATATCTGTCCGATACGATATAAATAATAAAAATAAAAAATCTGTATTATAAACAGACTGTTGCAACAAAAAATGAAAACAATTTTTTTTTAAGAAATTGGACAGCAACAGCCCAGATTAAAACAGTCATCCGGTATATATTGTATAGCAACGATTGCTATAGCTGTAAGTGTAAATATAGATATTAATTCTATGTAGATATAAAATAATAATAATTTTTTTTTATACTTCGTTTTTCTGCATTATTAAACGCAATTTTAATATGTCAATGTCCGCAAAAAATTTAAATTTGTATTTTATTTTTTAAATGTTTTATTTATACATTTAACCATATTTATAACATAGTTTCTTGTAAATAAACAAATACTATTTTATACTATTTTTGCTGTGACTGAAGAGACAATAAAATATTGCGAAATATTTCAATTTTTTGACTTTAATTTCACAAAAATACAAATCTAAATAACAATGTAAAAATAAATACTTATTATCTTTAAAAGGCTGATTTTTTTTACTAGTTCTAGTGATTTTCGTTTCTGGTATTTCTCTTGCTAGATTGTTAAACATCCTTTTAGTACGATTTGAGATCATATTTTTTTATTCTAACAACACGAATTCACAATTTAAGAACTGTTACATTGGTTTTCAGTTGTGTTGGTATTGCATTAGGTTTATTGGTTTTACAGTATTAGGTCAATGATGTAAAACTAATGTTAATTTAGCACAAAAACATAAATAAGAAATTCAAAAGTTTTTCAGATAAATACTACATATTGTTAAATGGGGCAGTTTACCATTATTTTAATAAAGGACATTTTCGCATGCAGAGTATTTTTATATATTGTAACGAATTTGAAATGTTCATGTAGAAACTCATATGAAAATATTGCCTGACCGAACTTAAAGTCGTATAAAAATTTTAATTATTATTATAGCAACACCAAATTTGTATAAAATCGTTAATATGGATATTTTGGATATAAAACTAGTACTGATCAATGATATTAGAAAGTAAGTGACTTATATCGAATGAAAGTTTAAAGTCTATAGATTAATCTGGTACATATCGTTGGAAGACGAGTAAACTTAAAGAAGATATCTCAATTCAACATAAACCATATCATGAAAATTTTCATCAATAGTCAAATTTTATAATAAACTTCACAAATGTCAAAGCTAAAGGTGGCTTTGTAAGAATACCCGGAGATGACCTAAAAAAAACATAAAATAAAGAATATTTTATTAATTAATTTATAGAATTGTATATAAAAATAAGAGGACATTTGTTAAAAATGTGTTAGTTATAAGTAGTGTTGTGAAAAAGTGATTGAAACGGACATCCAAAGACTGAAAAATTCTGTGTATGGACCTTAAGCAAAGCTAAGGACAGAATATTCAGGAAGGATGAGAAAAACAAAAAAAATATTGATTGGTTACGGCTTAGGTTTTGCAAGATGTACAGCGTGTAGAGGCAGTTTCCGAAAAATTAAAAATAAAGCAAGAAAAAGCAGTCCAAGAAAGAAAATTAAACACTCACCAATTAAATCCACATTTTGACAGAGTCTATAGAAAGTTATTTTGTTATTCCATCAAAATTTTCCGCTACCAGCAGTTCCAAAGCAGTTTCCAGTGGCCCCATAAATCGTCTGCAAGGCCTCTACGTAGTTTCCAGCAAAGAAAACTTCAAATTTTACGTACCAGGTACCTAAAACACAGTGCACTATAATATTGCTAGGTATTACCAATAAATAATGCTTTCTCTCGCATCAAATCTTTGCAAAGTATAAATAACAAACCACAGGATTACCTGTACAGAAATAAGCATAATCCAATCACTTGTAACTTAAATATTTCACTATTTTCACTGGCTCTGACAAAATCTGTCAAATGAACAGCCATTTTACTTTAGTCTGAATCATTTTTGTTCCTGTGTAGATATCAGAGATGCCCCTGTCTGATAGGCAACAAATAATATAAGGAGACGTACTCAGTATTACATAGATCAAATAAAGTTAGTTAATAGTTAATATTTTTTATAATTATTCCTTATATTGTTTGTAAGCCGAGCCGAAAAAAAAGGCAAATTTTGTTATTAAAATATTCTTTGTTGTGGAAAACATGTTACATATAAAAAAATATTCCTAATTTGAGTTTATAAAGTCATATAACAAATTTTTGAATAAACACTTTATTGAATTTCAAACTCTCTATTCATTTATTATACATGTTTCAATATGTTACTATTTCATTGCAACAATTCGGCTATTAATAACATGTTATTACTAGATTTTTTTAAATTTAAGAAGTTTCGGGCTTTTTTCGGGATGTGTTGCTTTTCTATTTGAAAAGTAATTATATTTGGAAGCAAAATAATAGAGAATGTAATTTTTAGTTTTTTTTTGAGATGTGTTCGTTTTACATTGAGAATGCGATATGATAGATACATGAATAGTACACTATTTCCAATTAAAAAAAAAATAGCCCGCTTAATGGTAATTAGGACGATTAATGCGCGGCAATTAAAATCACGCACGCATGAGAAAAACGCTAACGGGATATATGCGCGAGATGGGATCGATAAGGCAAAGTGGTGTCGGGCCGACGTGAAGCGGCTGATTAGCAGGCGGCGGCCGCTAGGGGCGGACCGGGCGAAGCGCGCCGCCGCCGCGTGACGTCACCAACCCCCACCGCTCATCCGCACTTGGGGTCCGCGGACGCAAGATGGTTACTGCGCCACCGTCACCCAGCGGAGACATGTCTAATGAGGGCCAAGGCTGCTTATGCGAGAGCGACCGCCGCCGCCGCTGCCCCCCGTCCCCCTATCGGAACTAAATATTATTAAAACTCACCGTCACCGGTCCGGAATAAATTATATGGGAGAAGGAGTATGTGAATTTCCTCGCCCCGGGATGTTATTCGGAAATATATGGGGAGGAGGACACGGGCCTTAGATTAATATGAATGGAGGAAAATGGGAATTTGAGAGTGTCCTTGTCTGATGGAGAGCCGAATGGCTCTAATGGGATCCGTTCGGAATGTGTGATGTCGGAGGTAATGACGCAGCTAGAACGGGATGTGTGGTAATTAAATTCCATTTATTCTACAAAAGAAACACTCAAAGCCACTTCTCCATGTATGAGGTCTTCAAATTTTAATTTGTCCCAATACTTCTAATGTTCCTTTCCTGTGTAATCATTTATTTTTAACACTTTTCCTAATACCCAGCTTGAAATGGTACAAGCAACAAAACTCATTGAAAATATTTTCAAAACATTGTCTTCACAATCATCTTCATGATTAGATATTTCAAAAACTTGGTGTTACTATTTCTTCTGGGACAGTTCTCAAGGAATTTTTTGGAGGCTCTTTTCTTTACCCTTAGCAGCATATTTGATCCCTTTTATTAAATTATGTCGAAGGTGACAGCGAGTCCAATAAAAATTAATCATTCACTAATCTTATTTCACAATATGTACATCTATTTTCAAATTAACGTAATACTTAATAGAATAACTGCTCAGTGTCGTAGATGCCTCTTGGACTTTAAAATATCTACTCTTGTATTTGCAGACTACCTTCTAAAACTGTGACTCCTGTATACTCCTGTGAAGTCGATAACATGTTTGTTGCTGGTGACCTGACTGTAAATTTCAACCATATTTTTCAAGTCTCTCGTTTCACTGTCTATTGACAGTATTGAAAGTTCCAGGTTTATTGGATTTCGATCTTGAAACTTTCACAATCATCATATTATCAATATCTTCCACATCGCCAATGTTCATTTTATGAAACTCATCTCGTTTGAATGCACCAGGAATGCTAAAATTTGCTACAACCCAAAATTAGAGAATATCTGCCATTAGTCACTCCATTCAAAAGAAATATTGCTTTAAAATTACTTTCTTCATTACATCACAAATATTTCATCTTTGCTGAGCATTTTTGTGTTCTTGATATGGTATTACAGACTGCCGCTTAAAACTCTAGAAATATTTCCAAGACCTTTGTCTTCTTCATTTGCCCGTAAAGCTTCCACCATGAAATATTTCAACCAAAAATTTGACGGTTTTGTATGCTTTGTGGTTGATCATCAAAAGCTCCATTCATCAAACTATATCAGCTTTCCTCCAAGAAGTCATAGGTGTTCTTTCAGTAAGTTTAGAGTTATCAATTATTACAGTAACAGTTCCACCATTTTTTCAAAATACTTTTCAAAAACGTATGTACTCAAATCTTTATGATGTATTTGCAATGCTTAGAAATCACAACTTCAGTGTACTGCTTGTCGCAGATTTAGATTTCTATGACTCAAGAGACATATCGCTCTCTTCTTCAAATGAAGCTGTTTCGGAATTGCAACCTATAGAGACAATAAACCATTTCGCGTTATATCAGAACGAGAAAAGAAATAATATTGAAGAAAATAATAATAGAGTCTTTGGAAAGTCCTTACTTCTATGAATATCATATAATTCATGTGACAAATGATAAATAACACTTACAATTAGTACCCATTATTTTCCTGTAGCTACTTTAGAATGAGGAGTTTTGATTTAAATTAGTCCACAGGATGTGGCTCAAAATAAAGACACAGTCTTCTAATAAAATGATTTCCACATAATTTTGGGCATCTCAATAGTTTCAAATAGAAAGTTCTTAAAGTTGTGAGAACAATTTGAGACAGTTGATTAAAAAAATGGTATATAACTCTAGCCAAATTACCAATGACAATCACAACTCGCCCACGGAATCATACATTAATAGCTGCTATTATCTTGCCTGTTCTGTAAAATAAGGCGAGGAGTTATAAGGTGCTCCCGGAGAAGCGGTTACAAAAAATGTTCCGTTCTCTTTAAATATTTTACACGGTATACAATTCAAATTAAGCCAGGTAGTTGGGCAGATGAGACAGCACATAAGGGAACGTGTGTTTCGGCACAGGCCAAATTCCACAAAAAAATTGAACACGTGCCAGAATGTGAGCTCCTCTTTAGATGAGCTGTCTGTATATAAAGGTTTCAGTTTTTATACGGCTAACAATTTAGTATCAGTACGTAAGTAATATTGGGAGGCCATAACTTCGGTTTGAGATGGAAAAAGAAACTTTAAAATTGTTGTAGTTAAGTAAACTGTAAACGCAATAATTAGATGCAAGTTTTACTTTGCAAGTTCTTATCCAGATGATTAGTGACTATTTTCATTGTTTCTTACATTTAAGATGTTAAAAATATTATTTATATCTTCAGGAGAGATGCATAGCTGCAGATATGAATCAAAGGAATAAAAAATATTGATAACTGTATTAGTATTATGATAATATTTAATGTTAATCAGACTAAGCTTCCTTTATATCTAGCATCGATTCTACTACAACCATAGAGTCAGGTATAACAAAAATTAAAACATAAAACATGTATTTCCTCAGTTAGCTCCATTAACGTGGATTTTGATCGTGGATACTGTCATGCATACTGATAAGAAGACTGACAACAGATAACTACTACATTCATTGTCATAAAGACTGTGAAAATTGACCTATCAGCAATCATTGCAACCATTTTTTTGACCAGAAATGAATTTCTATGAAACCATTTTTTATATAGTTCTGTTCTGTAGCTTTTGTACCAAATTAAACTAGATTTATTGACGTTTCGAATATATACTGCTCTCTGTTTTTAAAGAAACTCCGAAATTGAAATAGATTAACTCCTCTGGTCGGTATTTATTTATGTTGTGCCCACAGGTTAAGGACACTCCGGTACATAGTTACTGCCCTGTGAGTCGCTTCCAGAGTAGTAGATCTAAATAGATTGAAACTATTTAGATATTTCTTGCTTTTTATGGATTGATTCTCTGTAGTCTTAGCTAGAAAGAAGAAACAATAGCAGAACAACATACACAAATACCGAAGAGAAGGCTTAATATCCAGTTTCACAGCTTCCGATGAAGAAATCGATATTCCTCTTGAAACGTCAATTGCTTGCCACCTAAGCTTAATGCGAAGCTGAAATGATTGCTGCTGTGGAAGAATATTTCAATGATCCTAAAAATGGTTCCCTATTTATTTACGTCTTCAAAGTCAATTTGAAGGATTCGTGAGCTTTGTTAATTAGAAACAATTAAATGTCAGTTATTTCGGTATTTCTTGTAGCATGATGTGCTGTATTTTTTAAATTGTTATCAAAGGTACTGATGAGACTGGAAATTTTAATTTTAGAGAACGCGAAAAACGTCTGAAACGCTGATTTTCTTGCTTTTTAGGTCATCAGTGGGCGGCTAAAAATTCGCTGACGTAATTTCTTTATAATATAATGGCGTCATTTGCCTCTTCAATTTATTTTTCTAGTTGTAGAAACGCTACGGAATTTTCAATTACGTTATTATGCGAAGTAATTATCCCAGCATGCCCAATTATAATTTAAAATGAGAGTTTACCCCCCGTCTGATTAGTCTAAAATTTCTCATTAAAAATAAATTAAATTACGTCAATATTTTCCTCAAATAAACCAAATTAGTTTCATTCAGGACTTAATTAGGTTGTTTATTTCTCCGGCTCGAGCACCAAAATCGACTTTTCAAGTCTGATGATATAGCTTTTGTTATTGGGGGACCTTTCCGGGAATTCCTGGAGGCCGATAAGGGACTGGGCGCGGGGGGGAGGCGCACCAGCTTTTTAACTGCGAACGTTTAAAGGGGAACGGGCGGCGGGGATTAATTTAGATTGATCAGAGTCGGTTCTGGACACAAGGAATTGATTAGGCAATCTGTTTTAGCGTGTCCAGTCGAGTGGTCCATGTCCGGTACAGTCCGCGCTGCAAGCGTCGTGGACCGGAGCCGCTTCCCCGCACGTGTCTGCATTGATTATTGGAAAACAGAGATTAATTACGGAAAAACATGACGCCGGACCGGAAAACGGTTCTCCTTTCTCCTGGACGGCATTTTGGGGAGCAGTTATAGCAGTTCGAGAGTATTTTTTTGACCCTCGTCCATAGTAATCGATACTGAAAATTAATTATTGAAAAATTCAAATTTTATTTCGCAAAGTGCACATATTTTAATGGTCATCCTCGCAATCTTACTACTACATGAGATTCTTGCTGAGTGATGACTATTTAGAGGTCGTAAACTAATGACGTTGTGGGAAACAACTACTCTGCGGACTAGAGTTTCGTCGACCACTGAATTCGGCTTGACTAGAGGATAGCGGCCGTATGGGAATAATCAATAAAAAACATTTTCTAGATTGCGACACTAGAATCGTGGCAATCAGTCAGATGCTCTAAAGTCATTTATAACGCTGCCATAGTGTATGGAGTACTTAAAAGGAATTTAGAAAGGTTGGTAAAACAAAATAATAACGAGTAAAGACCTATAGGACCGTCTTACCTTTTTGGACCATAAAATGAAGCAAAACTTGTTGACCAAATTAAAACTGCAAAGATTAAGATTCTCTCTAACAGTTGATACAGTGAAAATATCGCATTTCAAGTTTGCACAACAACAAACCATAAGTTAGTAAAAAAAAAACAGAGTACGACTGGCTGTATTTATTTATTAGCAGATATCCAGATGCAATTTTAAGAAAATCAGGTGGGAATAAATTAATATACACTGCATATTTCCAACTTTTAAAAAAGTTTCGAAAGATAATGTCTTCAGTTGTGGTTTCAGTATGGACAAGATAGGTTTGGAACTGAACAATTGTCTTGAACATATTTTTGCTAAAAAAAGATCATTCAAGGAACCAGTATGTATTATAAACCAGCATGTATTATGAAAGGGAAGAATTAAAAGACATAGTTTCAAGATTTGCCTCCATTGTTTGTCACAAAAATATGCTTACACAACATTTTAAACTTTCTTAAAATAAGAACAACTAAAAACAGGGGTGAAGAATTTAAAGGAAAAAGCAAAATGACGAAGAGAAATGGATATGTCGTTGAATCCATCAGTGAAGACGAAGGATTTACATTAAACAGCAGCACAGATACATATAAGACTGTGTCAGTTTGAACAGCTATCGTTGATGTGGAGAAAATTATAAAGAAACAAAACTCGCAGAGTATGTATCAGGAGCAGACGGTGGCTCCATCTGCTCCATATATTAATGCGTCTTTTCAAATTGAACCTTTACGAATATATTAATACATTAAACATTAAGTACAGTCCATCTGAGATATGAGATATGAATTACGTAAGAAAAGGCGATCAAAGAGCTGGACATTGTCATCTATCAGTCAAAAAATCGGTCACAAGTGTCGATAGATAAGATGGCGAAGTGGAACGAACTCTTTGTGGACAATGCCATTGGAATGGTAAAAGCAAATCAACATTGTCTTCACCTTTGACTCCTCCAAACGATATTTTTTGGATTTTGACTCGTCTGGTGCCTTCCATATAGCACTTTGGTGCTTGGACTCTGGATCATATTGAAAATACCACGTTTCATCATCACCAGTCACAAGTTGTGAAGGAAGTTTTGGTCTAGACTAAGTGCCGGATAGAAACATTTTCCTAATCATTTTAGTCACCGTAAAAGTCTATGACTTAACTACAAGCTAAAAGAAAACATTGATTTGAGTGCTATGCCGTCAATTCTCCGTTGTCAGCGGAAAATCAAACTTTCCAATTTTGGGCCGGGTAAATTAATTAAATAGAAATTGACGGCATTTTGACCCAAGACTGATATTAGAAAAATAAGACATAAAAACCTTATGCCGTACAAAAATAACGGTTCTGGAAAGAATGAAAGAATTTCAGTTTCCAAATATTTTCAATAATATAAAAATTATAGAAAACTGTACCGTGTGCCTGATTTTAAATAAAGATATTTATTTGAAAGTTATATTTTACTATGCCGTACGAATGCACTGGCTCTAAGGGCTTTTACCCTGACGCAAATTTTCTCCTTTCAACCCCCATTCCAAAAAATTATTGAGAAGTGTACGGCACCGATTTCAGAGTTTTACTTATGCTCTAAAATAATGAAAAATATAAGTGTCGTGCAAAATATTTGGCTAAAAAAAATTTATTACATAATTGTGAGTGCTCTGAAGTTAACGCCATTTTTCTTTGGGTAAAAATCATTATTTCTTGAACCGCATAAATTTCGGAAGCAAGTTATTCTACTTTATAGTCTTTATCCAAAGTGCCGTACAAAATTATTGGCACCAGAAAAAAACAATTGGCCGTGAATAAAAAAAATTGTTTATCATTTTTGCAATTTGGAAAATATATATATATATTTTCAATTTTATTACTATTTTAAATTATTCAAGGGTTAATATTAACAAAATTGTGGATGCCGTATATTTTTAATTTCAGGGTTTTCCATAATTAGTAGGCTTTTCCAAGGCATTTTCACTACATTATGAAATTATATATTCCTGTACGGCATTTACCCCATAACATTAACACCATCAAATGATAATAAAAAATTATATCGCCGTACATTTTTGATGGACCATTCATCGAATGCTAGGTATAAAAAACATTTAACATAATTTAAAATCTCAAACTATACTCAATAATTAACAATTCCTGTACGGCAGTCATTGCACATTATGAAGGGAGTTAATTAATGATGAAAAATTATATTGCTGTTACATTTGCATGGAATATACAAATAATATATGCATAAATTGTATAAACAATAAAATGAAAAGAGATAGTGTTTCGTAAATTTGAATAAAAATGTAAAACTAAACTATGTTAATCAATATATGTTTTAGATTTTATCTTTTTCAATGCAAAAAAATTTATAAATCTTTATCGTGATCACCATCATCAACAATTATTACAGATTACACCATTTTCAAAGAAAATTATGATAAAAATTATTATTTATTTTACAATTTTATGTTATTCTACATCAAACTATTTTATTTTATTTGTTGTATTGGATTCAAAATATATACGGCATAATTGAAAAATAAAAAATAAATTTTGGCAAAACAAACAAATTGAATTGTAGATGTGCGTACACATATTAAAAACTTTTGCATGGAAAAAAAATTGCAGTTATATGCAAACGTTTCTTTGGTACCTTGGGCCTTTTTTTCTCTTTAGTGCCACGATATTTATACGGCAATATTTTTTTAATAGTTAATTTTTAATGAATTCGAAAAGGGCACAAATGCCGTACAGGAGCTTTTCACTAAAATATCCACCACTTTAGCGGAAAATTCATTTCTCTACTGTGACCTCATGTGCCATAAATGACTTGAGGTAAAGTTTTATATAGCGCTTTCTAAATTTTTTAATTTTATGGTGCCTCTAATAATTTTCCTTATTCTACGTAAAAAGTAAGGGTTGAGCAAGGGTTAAACGCCCTTAGAGCCAGTGCATTCGTACGGCATAGTAAAATATAACTTTCAAATAAATATCTTTACTTAAAATCAGGCACGAAATACAGTTTTCTATAACTTTTACTTTAGTGAAAATATTTGGAAAATGAACATTTTTTATTCTTTCCAGACCCGTTATTTTTGTACGACATACGGTTTTTATGTCTTATTTTTCTAATATCTGTCTTGGGTCGAGATGTAGTCAATTTCTATTTAATTTATTTACCCGGCCCAGAATTGGAAAGTTTGATTTTCCGCTGACAACCCATGTGCAACGGAGAATTGACGGCATAGTGCTCAAATGTATTCTTTTAGGTTGTAGTATTTAAGTCATAGACGGTGGCTAAAATGATTAGGAAAATTTTCCTATCCTGCTCTTAGTCTAGATCAAATTTTCCTTCACTTGTGACTGGTGATGATGAAACGTGGTATTTTCAATATGATCCAGAGTCCAAGCACCAGAGTGTTATATGGAAGGCACCAGACGAGTCACAATCCAAAAAATCTCGTTTGGAGAAGTCAAAAGTGAAGACAATGTTGATTTGCTTTTACCATTCCAAGGGCATTGTCCACAAAGAGTTCGTTCCACTGCGCCATCTTATCTATCGACACTTGTGACCGATTTTTTGACTAATTTTGTTGGTGATAGATGGCAACGTCCAGCTCTTTGATCGCCTTTTCTTACGTAATTCATATCTCAAGCATTTTCAGATGGACTGTACTTAATGTTTAATGTATTAATATATTCGTAAAGGTTCAATTTGAAAAGACGCATTAATATATAGCGAATCAGTTACGAACATTACGTTATAAGTCTGCAGAGAGTTCAAAGGAATAACTAATAAATGAGATAAATAATTTGTTTACTGTGCCTTTACAAGCAGCCTACCGACCTAAGTCTCCCCTGAAAGCCTCCCTGCGACAGAAAGATTTACAGGCCCCTTTAAAAAATATTTTTCTCTTTAATTTCCCAGACTTATTTTATAATAAAATTAATAGCGAGCAGCCATTCAATCTAATTTCAATTTTGCGTAGTAATCAATCACACTCAAATGAAAATCTAGAGAAAAATGGTTCTGAAAGCTTTTAATGTAAACAGCATTGAGTAATATAATGCGGCGCAATTACGCTAAGGAGAATATTAGTTATATAAGTAAAAGTGACGCACGAACCGTGCCAGACAGAGACAACGAGCACGGCCATTTAATAAGGCAATAACTCAAATCCCTCATTACATTATCTGGAGACCAAAACACTGCGCGTTCTTCCATATTACTAAAAAAGGCCAGCATCTCGGGGGTCTCAACCCCTCGGCTAACTACCCTGTGTTCGCCCGAGATTATTATAAGAAACGCTGCGACTAAATGGGTGTCTGCCCGTTTCCAAGTCTCTCCCGTTCGCTCACATACATATGTCGTCCTTCTCCGACGCGTTCGGGACCGCTGCTCCCCTCCTCGTTGCTCTCGTGTGTTTCATATATTATCGTGGTGGGGGGTCAATTGCTAAAAAACCTTTTTTCGTCTTTCATACAAAATTCAAGCCATTTCTCTCGATTATTGGTACGCCATGTGAGTCAAATCTAGACACACGTTTAAATGGGGTGTTGTTTTAGTGGAGGAAACGCTCGGGCCAGAAAGGGAAACTTTCCTCGGAATGACTTTTACGAATGAGGACTTGGAGCCGGAATGGAATTTTAAGTAAAGTGTCGAATTTGTATTATAGTAAACAAATAAATGCGACACATAAAAGGGGGTGTTAATCAATGTCTGGGAAATATTTTAGGCAATATAGGGCGTAAAGTTGTGTTGTTTTTTTAAATTAGTTTTCCGGGAGGTTCACCGCAGAATGGGGGGCGTTATTAATAGTGCAAATGTACAGGGTTAGTCACTATAATCTGACAACTTATTACAAAAAAGTTTTTAATACAAAAGATTTAGCTTTTTTATGAATTTTTATAATACAGTATTAGAAAAAACAATTGAATAATGGAAATTACGAAATTAAAGAAAAACATTTTTTTTAAATGAAAGGCCCTATATAGGCTATCTTATAAAAAACGCCCCAAGCTGTAACTCTGTTAATAATTCGAGCACTGATTTTAATTTTTTTTGGCATCATCAGAACGTTAGGCGATTTTCAATTGTTTTTCTTGTTCTTATTATTTTTTCTTGGCCTGTTCGCTAGAGTATTTTTTTCTGCAGTTAACGATATATTACAACTTGATATTTGTTAAATACTTTATGGAAAAAATATTTTTTTTATAAAATTTATTATAGCTGTTTTACATTGACAATTTATTGATCAATTAATTCATCAAGTCGCTTCATCAAGAAATTGGACATGTGTAATGCGCCAAATCTGCTGTCAAATAACTTCATGAATTTATTCATCAAGTTCTTGATTTGTGAGGAAAATACACCAAACTAGATGTTAATAATTTTTAGTACATCCAACAAAGCAAATATTTTTTTAACTGTGCGACTCTACACCAAATTTTTATTGCTGAAATAACAGACCCTCCACGGCCAGCAAACAAAACGCGAGGTATTGATCCAGAAGTGTGAAATTAAAACATATCGACGCCTTTAATTTTTCTTGTTTCCCTTTCCAATCAACGGCAGGAGAGAGGAAGAAAACGGGCGCTGTTTTTCTGGTAGTCGACGTAAGACCCTTTCATCAGAAAGCATTTTTAATTAAACACTGCCGGCTCGAAGTCTAGAAGAATGAAATATTTTTAGATTTAATTAGATACTCCATTCTTAAACGAGGGGTGACAAAGCCTGCCATTTTATGACTTCCATAAAAGACTATATCGCTGATTTCAAAATGGTGGGAAGTTAATGGAAATATTCTGCGTAATTGATGCAGTCGCCTAATGGGGAGCCTGAGATGGAAATGTGAATTAGTGTCTGAGTGTATTGGTCGGGAACGTCATCCGCCAGAACTGTCTGAACTGGAATCGTCACCCTTACTTACTTTTTATGGCATAAATTGCTGATGAGAACAGTAGATTGTTATTCTGAATATTATTTTTGGAAAATAAAATGTTCTGAAGCCGTTACTGCAAAATTATAGTAATTACGACTGTATCATTTAATATATAGCCCCATATATATTTTGTTAGTAGTAAAATTAGTATCACACAATTTTAATAATATAAAATAAAATATAAGAATTTTCTTTGCTATTAGGATAAAATTTAAATTGATCGGCGAAAAAATTATGTGTTTAACTTGACAGTAAAGTAGATTTAATGTCTTGGCTGCTTTAATAGACTCGGCTGCGCCTCGTATGAAATACTTTCACTACCTTCTTAAACAAACACGTTTTGAAAACAGTCATAAAATACTAAATTCTGTTTCTTAAGTGTCAAAACGACACCTTAGTTAACTGGAAAGAAATGGTACATTATGCACTATTGTCGAAAATAGCATTTTCCACACGAGTGGAGCGATTTGGTGGTGATAAAGTCACAAGTTTATAATTTTTCGATAAAACCGATAGTTTAATAAATTTAAATAAATTTTTATTTATCATATTAATAAATTGACACTTTCTGTCAACCAATAATTAGTGCCAATTGATTAATTTATTATCAGAATAATTATGGCAAATAATATTTATACCAATGACGAATATGACAAGTGTTTTTCGAATCCAGAAAAAATAGTAGCGCTGCAGTAAGATTATATCACCAAAGATATCCAAACCGACCGATTCCTCATAGACAAACATTGGCCTCGGTGGAAAGAAGGCTTCGCGAAACTGGAAAAATTCANAGTAACAATTTTTTTTTTTTTTCTCCAAGTGTAATTTGGTTGGACTATAATGGTACTGGAAAGAATAAAAAATTTTCCAAATATTTTCACTAACGTAAAAATTATAGAAAACTGTACAAATAAAGATATTTATTTGAAAGTTATATTTTACTATGCCGTACGAATGCACTGGCTCTAAGGGCTTTTACCCTGACGCAAATTTTCTCCTTTCAACCCCCATTCCAAAAAATTATTGAGAAGTGTACGGCACCGATTTCAGAGTTTTACTTATGCTCTAAAATAATGAAAAATATAAGTGTCGTGCAAAATATTTGGCTAAAAAAAATTTATTACATAATTGTGAGTGCTCTGAAGTTAACGCCATTTTTCTTTGGGTAAAAATCATTATTTCTTGAACCGCATAAATTTCGGAAGCAAGTTATTCTACTTTATAGTCTTTATCCAAAGTGCCGTACAAAATTATTGGCACCAGAAAAAAACAATTGGCCGTGAATAAAAAAAATTGTTTATCATTTTTGCAATTTGGAAAATATATATATATATTTTCAATTTTATTACTATTTTAAATTATTCAAGGGTTAATATTAACAAAATTGTGGATGCCGTATATTTTTAATTTCAGGGTTTTCCATAATTAGTAGGCTTTTCCAAGGCATTTTCACTACATTATGAAATTATATATTCCTGTACGGCATTTACCCCATAACATTAACACCATCAAATGATAATAAAAAATTATATCGCCGTACATTTTTGATGGACCATTCATCGAATGCTAGGTATAAAAAACATTTAACATAATTTAAAATCTCAAACTATACTCAATAATTAACAATTCCTGTACGGCAGTCATTGCACATTATGAAGGGAGTTAATTAATGATGAAAAATTATATTGCTGTTACATTTGCATGGAATATACAAATAATATATGCATAAATTGTATAAACAATAAAATGAAAAGAGATAGTGTTTCGTAAATTTGAATAAAAATGTAAAACTAAACTATGTTAATCAATATATGTTTTAGATTTTATCTTTTTCAATGCAAAAAAATTTATAAATCTTTATCGTGATCACCATCATCAACAATTATTACAGATTACACCATTTTCAAAGAAAATTATGATAAAAATTATTATTTATTTTACAATTTTATGTTATTCTACATCAAACTATTTTATTTTATTTGTTGTATTGGATTCAAAATATATACGGCATAATTGAAAAATAAAAAATAAATTTTGGCAAAACAAACAAATTGAATTGTAGATGTGCGTACACATATTAAAAACTTTTGCATGGAAAAAAAATTGCAGTTATATGCAAACGTTTCTTTGGTACCTTGGGCCTTTTTTTCTCTTTAGTGCCACGATATTTATACGGCAATATTTTTTTAATAGTTAATTTTTAATGAATTCGAAAAGGGCACAAATGCCGTACAGGAGCTTTTCACTAAAATATCCACCACTTTAGCGGAAAATTCATTTCTCTACTGTGACCTCATGTGCCATAAATGACTTGAGGTAAAGTTTTATATAGCGCTTTCTAAATTTTTTAATTTTATGGTGCCTCTAATAATTTTCCTTATTCTACGTAAAAAGTAAGGGTTGAGCAAGGGTTAAACGCCCTTAGAGCCAGTGCATTCGTACGGCATAGTAAAATATAACTTTCAAATAAATATCTTTACTTAAAATCAGGCACGAAATACAGTTTTCTATAACTTTTACTTTAGTGAAAATATTTGGAAAATGAACATTTTTTATTCTTTCCAGACCCGTTATTTTTGTACGACATACGGTTTTTATGTCTTATTTTTCTAATATCTGTCTTGGGTCGAGATGTAGTCAATTTCTATTTAATTTATTTACCCGGCCCAGAATTGGAAAGTTTGATTTTCCGCTGACAACCCATGTGCAACGGAGAATTGACGGCATAGTGCTCAAATGTATTCTTTTAGGTTGTAGTATTTAAGTCATAGACGGTGGCTAAAATGATTAGGAAAATTTTCCTATCCTGCTCTTAGTCTAGATCAAATTTTCCTTCACTTGTGACTGGTGATGATGAAACGTGGTATTTTCAATATGATCCAGAGTCCAAGCACCAGAGTGTTATATGGAAGGCACCAGACGAGTCACAATCCAAAAAATCTCGTTTGGAGAAGTCAAAAGTGAAGACAATGTTGATTTGCTTTTACCATTCCAAGGGCATTGTCCACAAAGAGTTCGTTCCACTGCGCCATCTTATCTATCGACACTTGTGACCGATTTTTTGACTAATTTTGTTGGTGATAGATGGCAACGTCCAGCTCTTTGATCGCCTTTTCTTACGTAATTCATATCTCAAGCATTTTCAGATGGACTGTACTTAATGTTTAATGTATTAATATATTCGTAAAGGTTCAATTTGAAAAGACGCATTAATATATAGCGAATCAGTTACGAACATTACGTTATAAGTCTGCAGAGAGTTCAAAGGAATAACTAATAAATGAGATAAATAATTTGTTTACTGTGCCTTTACAAGCAGCCTACCGACCTAAGTCTCCCCTGAAAGCCTCCCTGCGACAGAAAGATTTACAGGCCCCTTTAAAAAATATTTTTCTCTTTAATTTCCCAGACTTATTTTATAATAAAATTAATAGCGAGCAGCCATTCAATCTAATTTCAATTTTGCGTAGTAATCAATCACACTCAAATGAAAATCTAGAGAAAAATGGTTCTGAAAGCTTTTAATGTAAACAGCATTGAGTAATATAATGCGGCGCAATTACGCTAAGGAGAATATTAGTTATATAAGTAAAAGTGACGCACGAACCGTGCCAGACAGAGACAACGAGCACGGCCATTTAATAAGGCAATAACTCAAATCCCTCATTACATTATCTGGAGACCAAAACACTGCGCGTTCTTCCATATTACTAAAAAAGGCCAGCATCTCGGGGGTCTCAACCCCTCGGCTAACTACCCTGTGTTCGCCCGAGATTATTATAAGAAACGCTGCGACTAAATGGGTGTCTGCCCGTTTCCAAGTCTCTCCCGTTCGCTCACATACATATGTCGTCCTTCTCCGACGCGTTCGGGACCGCTGCTCCCCTCCTCGTTGCTCTCGTGTGTTTCATATATTATCGTGGTGGGGGGTCAATTGCTAAAAAACCTTTTTTCGTCTTTCATACAAAATTCAAGCCATTTCTCTCGATTATTGGTACGCCATGTGAGTCAAATCTAGACACACGTTTAAATGGGGTGTTGTTTTAGTGGAGGAAACGCTCGGGCCAGAAAGGGAAACTTTCCTCGGAATGACTTTTACGAATGAGGACTTGGAGCCGGAATGGAATTTTAAGTAAAGTGTCGAATTTGTATTATAGTAAACAAATAAATGCGACACATAAAAGGGGGTGTTAATCAATGTCTGGGAAATATTTTAGGCAATATAGGGCGTAAAGTTGTGTTGTTTTTTTAAATTAGTTTTCCGGGAGGTTCACCGCAGAATGGGGGGCGTTATTAATAGTGCAAATGTACAGGGTTAGTCACTATAATCTGACAACTTATTACAAAAAAGTTTTTAATACAAAAGATTTAGCTTTTTTATGAATTTTTATAATACAGTATTAGAAAAAACAATTGAATAATGGAAATTACGAAATTAAAGAAAAACATTTTTTTTAAATGAAAGGCCCTATATAGGCTATCTTATAAAAAACGCCCCAAGCTGTAACTCTGTTAATAATTCGAGCACTGATTTTAATTTTTTTTGGCATCATCAGAACGTTAGGCGATTTTCAATTGTTTTTCTTGTTCTTATTATTTTTTCTTGGCCTGTTCGCTAGAGTATTTTTTTCTGCAGTTAACGATATATTACAACTTGATATTTGTTAAATACTTTATGGAAAAAATATTTTTTTTATAAAATTTATTATAGCTGTTTTACATTGACAATTTATTGATCAATTAATTCATCAAGTCGCTTCATCAAGAAATTGGACATGTGTAATGCGCCAAATCTGCTGTCAAATAACTTCATGAATTTATTCATCAAGTTCTTGATTTGTGAGGAAAATACACCAAACTAGATGTTAATAATTTTTAGTACATCCAACAAAGCAAATATTTTTTTAACTGTGCGACTCTACACCAAATTTTTATTGCTGAAATAACAGACCCTCCACGGCCAGCAAACAAAACGCGAGGTATTGATCCAGAAGTGTGAAATTAAAACATATCGACGCCTTTAATTTTTCTTGTTTCCCTTTCCAATCAACGGCAGGAGAGAGGAAGAAAACGGGCGCTGTTTTTCTGGTAGTCGACGTAAGACCCTTTCATCAGAAAGCATTTTTAATTAAACACTGCCGGCTCGAAGTCTAGAAGAATGAAATATTTTTAGATTTAATTAGATACTCCATTCTTAAACGAGGGGTGACAAAGCCTGCCATTTTATGACTTCCATAAAAGACTATATCGCTGATTTCAAAATGGTGGGAAGTTAATGGAAATATTCTGCGTAATTGATGCAGTCGCCTAATGGGGAGCCTGAGATGGAAATGTGAATTAGTGTCTGAGTGTATTGGTCGGGAACGTCATCCGCCAGAACTGTCTGAACTGGAATCGTCACCCTTACTTACTTTTTATGGCATAAATTGCTGATGAGAACAGTAGATTGTTATTCTGAATATTATTTTTGGAAAATAAAATGTTCTGAAGCCGTTACTGCAAAATTATAGTAATTACGACTGTATCATTTAATATATAGCCCCATATATATTTTGTTAGTAGTAAAATTAGTATCACACAATTTTAATAATATAAAATAAAATATAAGAATTTTCTTTGCTATTAGGATAAAATTTAAATTGATCGGCGAAAAAATTATGTGTTTAACTTGACAGTAAAGTAGATTTAATGTCTTGGCTGCTTTAATAGACTCGGCTGCGCCTCGTATGAAATACTTTCACTACCTTCTTAAACAAACACGTTTTGAAAACAGTCATAAAATACTAAATTCTGTTTCTTAAGTGTCAAAACGACACCTTAGTTAACTGGAAAGAAATGGTACATTATGCACTATTGTCGAAAATAGCATTTTCCACACGAGTGGAGCGATTTGGTGGTGATAAAGTCACAAGTTTATAATTTTTCGATAAAACCGATAGTTTAATAAATTTAAATAAATTTTTATTTATCATATTAATAAATTGACACTTTCTGTCAACCAATAATTAGTGCCAATTGATTAATTTATTATCAGAATAATTATGGCAAATAATATTTATACCAATGACGAATATGACAAGTGTTTTTCGAATCCAGAAAAAATAGTAGCGCTGCAGTAAGATTATATCACCAAAGATATCCAAACCGACCGATTCCTCATAGACAAACATTGGCCTCGGTGGAAAGAAGGCTTCGCGAAACTGGAAAAATTCAGCCCAATCGTGAGGGTGCCGGAAGAAGGCGTAATGTCCGAACTGTTGAAACTGAGGAAGCTATACTGGAACATCTAGAACAAGACTGTGATACAAGCACAAGACAGGTGCCCAGGCAACTGCAAGTTTCTCACAGTCTTGTGTGGATTGTAGCTTATGGAAATCTTTTATGCCCTTTTCACCATCAACCCGTGCAAGAATTGAATGACCCTGATTTACCTAACCGCGTGGATTTTTGTCAATGGTACATTAATATTTCCAGGCATGACTTTATTTCCTAATGAATATACTTTTCACCGATGAACCAAATTTTCCAAGTAGGTGCAGTAAACCTTCATAATGTTCATTCATGGTAGGAAGAAAATACTCATGAAATATTTGTTTCAAGATGTCAACATAATTTCAGTTTAAACGTTTGGATGGGAATTGTAGGAAATACTCTAGTAGGTCCTTTTATTCTTCCAAACAGGCTTGGAGCAGCCGAGTATCTTAGATATTTGAACGAAAATCTTCCAACATTACTTGAGGATGTACCCCTCGCTACACGTCAGGTGATGTGGTATATGCACGATGGGACGCCTGCACATAGTACATTTGCCATTAGAGACTGGTTAAATTTAAATTACCCGAATCACTGGATTGGTCGTGGTCGTGATGCCCCTGTTTGTTGGCCTGCACGTTCACCTGACCTAACGCCTATGGATTTCTTTTTGTGGGAACACATAAAAAGTATTGTTTATGTCACTCCTGTTGCCTCCTTAGAAGAACTACGCTTAAGAATATTTCAGGCAGCAGATGACCTTAGCAATAACCAAGAACTGTTTGTGCGAGTGCGTTATAACTACAACAGACGTATTTGGAAAATGGAAATTATTTAGAATAGAGAATATTTTTTAAATTTAATTTTGCATTTCTTGTTTTTCGTTTGTATTAAATTTTATTTCAGATAAATAACTTCACCTAATACATGTCCCATAGTCATGTTATCAAACATTTTTCATTAATTAATAGCAAATTATTCTTAATGATATTATTAAATTACCAGCTTATTGACAGAAAGTGTCAATTTATTAATATGATAAATAACAATTTATTTGTTGTGACATCCGCCTACTTTATTTTTACAAATTTTCGCAATTACTCCTTTAGTGAACGATGATGCATCTAATTTTTTTTACTAGAAAACTATAGGCGTTATCGAAAAATTACAAGAGGTAAAAAAGTTGCGCAATAAATCAGTCTTTCCAATAAATATTTTTAAATAAATAATTTGCATCATATAAAAAAATAAATTTCTAATAAAATATTACAATGGGGTTGACTGTTTCACCCCTTTATAAAATACGCCAATGATCGAACAAATATTGAAAAGTTGTCTCTTTATTATTTGGATGCTCATACCAAGTTTCGTGTCTCTAGCGTTCCTCATGTTAAAGAAAAAAATCAAAATGTGAATTTCAATCCCCTCCTTTATGAGGGTATATCGCCTTAGGGGTGCAAATTTCAAATAAGGTATTTTTACTTCAATCCTCTTATTTTTGGTTTTACATTCACTGGTACCATTTTTGCTACTTCATTTAAAAATACCCTGTATATTATTTGACTATATTACATTAGTAAATTTCATGTTTGTGCTCAACTGTATTTTTATTATATCAAAGAGGGGGTTAAATGTAAATTAAATCCCATAAACTAAACAGAAAAAAATCGTATGCTTAATTTAATAAAAGGCAGTTACCCAGAACACATGAAAATGTAAAGTTAACAGCAAAAATGTTGCCTGCTCAACCATAAAACATAGCACCCCCATATATCAGGAATAAATGCAAAGTAAATAGAATCACATAGTTTAAGTTCTTTTAATAAATGAGCCTTGCATGAAAGATTTGGATCGCACAAAGATCCTCGCAAAGTTAATCCTGCCTAAATGACACACATGATGTAAGCTCAGACGAAATATTGCACATCTCCCCATGTGTTTTTATAAAACGAACAAAATTTTAAAGATTTATTTGTCGGAACACCCAACCGGGGGGTACTTCACCCTTTGTATTACTTTGTAAAATTCAGGGGAAGTGAGGATTTAAAACGATGGGATTGGGAATTGCAATAATGCAAGCCTATAAAATCGATATTTTATAATTTAAAAGGGAGACGGGTGAGGTTTTAATGGCATCTTTGTAATAATGTGATTTGAGTTCATTACACAGTCTCATCTGCGCGGGGCACTCTAGACAAAGAGAAAGCTTCAAGTTTCTTTAGATCTGCCACCCCATTTCAGCACAAAGACTTTCCATGAGAAGGTATTAATAATTGGGTGCAGATTTACCAATAAAGTACTGTTTTGAGCGACCTTATTGCAAGAAGTACATAGAATTGTCCGAAAAACGGTCACATATGTAGTCCACAAAAACTATAATTCATACCTACTTCTGTCTTTCTAGTAGACAGTATCTTATTCACTTCATTTACCAATTTTTTATTTTACAATATAATACTGTATTATATGTATTAATAAACATTACCCCTCTTTATTGTATTAAATATGTCGTAATCATAGTGCAAAATCCGCCATTTTATGAAATCAGTGCCGTGGAAATTTTGTATTTTACTGTAGTAGAGATTTTACTTTAATTTGATTAATAGCCCAGTCATTATAGACATGAGAGAGCCTGTTTCGGGAAAAAAATACTATTAGAAGTTTCTCTGCAGAATATTGTTCGGAAACCTGTTATAAATAAAATATCAAAAAATCAACTCGAGGCTAGTTGGGAAACTTTGTTTTAACAGTGGTCAAAGTTATGGAAAAGTGGTTTTTTGACTCACGTAAAAAAGCTATTATTCATAGCGAAAAAAAGTTTATACAAAAAAGGTAGGTATTAAATAAGCCTATAAAATGAAAAAAGTCCGATTAAATTCCGATAATTTGTTTATGCACAAGAGCTCAAAAATGGTCGAAAATTGCCGTTTTTTTCAATTGCTAATAATTAATGCAATTTTCATCGCAGACACTTGTAATTCAGGATTTTTGAGGCTTTTTACACCCTTAATAAGTGGTAAAAATTTCAGCTCGAAAGCTTCATTGGTTTGGCGTTGGCGGAATTTGTTATCTAAGAAGATGCTATTTTCAATTCATTTTTCCCAAGCTCACAGGCGTTGTAGGGTTTTGATCATTAGTTGTTTTTGTACCTAAATAGTTGTATTGACATAGGCATTTACTGAGAATTTAGTTTTTCAAATTTAATTTGTTTAAAATTGATTGAAAAAATGTTAATATTTATTAAATTGTTAAGATAGGTAATTATTATAAAATAAAATAGTAACCTCTTTACTTTAGTTTTCTTCGAATTTAAAAAAAAATCGTTGTTGTAAGTTGATTAGAAGCTGAGATAATTTTTTTTATTTATTTAATCGCAGTGACCTTAATTATTAATATTAAGAGCCGAAATTTGGAGAGAGTATACATTAAGAGCTATATTTTCATGTCCTACATTAACATTAAGGTGAATTCAACTATTTAATTTCGAAAAAGAAGATAGCGGCGATGCGTTCTATTACTTGGTCTAGCGAACGAGTGGGGAAGGCGAGGCTTAGCATGCGCGCTTAACGATGTAATAAATATTAACATTTTTTCAGTCATTTTTAAACAAATTAAATTTGAAAAATTAAATTATCAGTAAATGCATATGTCAATACAACTATTTAGGTACAAAAACAACTAATGATCGAAACCCTACAACGCCTGTGAGCTTGGGAAAAATGAATTGAAAATAGCATCTTCTTAGATAACAAATTCCGCCAACGCCAAGCTAATGAAGTTTTTGGGCTGAAATTTTTACCACTTATTAAGGGTGCAAAAAGCTTCAAAAATCCTGAATTACAAGTGTCTGCGATGAAAATTGCATTAATTATTAGCAATTGAAAAAAGCGGACAATTTCGACCATTTTTGAGCTCTTGCGCATAAACAAATTATCGGAATTTAATCGGACTTGTCTTATTTTACAGATTTATTTAATACCTACCTTTTTCGTATAAACCTTTTTTCCCCTATGAATAACAGTTTTTTTACGCCAGTCGAAAAACTACTTTTCCATAATTTTGACCATTGTTTTAACAAAGTTTCCCAACTAGTCTGGAGTTGATTTTTTGATATTTTGTTTATAACACGTTTCTGAACACTATTCCGCAGATGAAGTTCTAATTGTATTTTTTTCCCGAAAAAAAGCTATAATGATTGGCTTATAAATAAAATGTATGAGTTTGAATTAACACAATTTTAATTATTTTACGTAGCGCCCATATTAGTTCTTATGAACTGAATATAGTTCGATTTAGCCTACATGCCGTATAAAAATGGTAAGAGCTCCGGAAGCATCGGCAAATTACATTGTGTACAAAGTGAAATCAATTCCCTCAATAGCAGAAACATCATGTCTCTTGGTGATACTGCTCGAATAATTTCACGCAAAGTTTGCTTTCAAAATGTAAATTAAGCGAGCAAGTAAATAGCTACTTTATTCTTCGCAAGTACTGCCAAACAATACTCTTTGGATTTAGAGACAACTTCCCGAAGTACGTAAATTGGCATAATCTGATTACATTTTACGTTATCTACACTATTTATGCAAAACCCGGAAAGAATTCTTAAATTTAAATACGTAGATAAAATGGGATAATTTATTCTGAAATAGATAGCTGTTTATACTTGCTGAAAATGTTTGAAGCATAATATAAAAAATATTCATCAGCAAATAATTTTTGAACAAATTTGAAAAAAAATTATATTAGTCAATTTTTGTTTTTATTAGATGTAAAAACTGTACAATACTCTACTAATAATGATCAAGTTATTGCGTTGCAAGTCACAGAACAATATTTTCTGTTTTAGAAACTTTGTTACAAAAATTATTCTTACGGGACAAATTTTTGGGATTTGTTAATTATTTACGGTAACTTTCATTATTGGGTATTTACCTTATTTTGAATAAGGGAAAATTATCATATATAGTCTACTGTTTAACATACCTTTTCGTATATAATACGCCAAGTGCAAATTATTTAAAGGCAAAGGGAATTTCAGAATGTAGAATAATACTTAAGCAACACCTGTTCCAAAGCAGGCGTTGATACACATAATCTTAAACTGTTGCCGAGGGAAGAATATAATGTGTAGCAACGTCTAGGATAATTCTTTGAAATTTACACGCAACGATTTACCTCACAGGGGTCGGAACTAAAATTCTGCAACTTTTATCTCCAATTTTTCATATAGAAACATTTTGTAAACGACATTGTTCACTTTTTACCGAAAAAAAAACAGTCCTTGAAGTGCAGAAATATCATAATCAATGCATAGTGGCTGAATTTCGTGTTAATATTTGTTCAAAGAGGCCTAACTTGAGAAAGAATAAGAATGACAGCTAACACATAAGTATTACAGGTGCAATAATTTTTATAAAACTTATTCAGTCCAGTCGGGTTAGACAAAAAAGGGCTTAACCGGGAAAAAAGGACCTTAAATGTTGGTAGTAGCGAAAAAATCAAAGAGATCAAAATTGTAGAAAATATAATTCTTTCCAACTTTGTTTATGTATATTTATGTCGTAAAGTTAATAACAAACGAGATAATTCAATAATTATACTTTGTCACTATTTTCCCGCTTAACTTGAAAAATATCGATCTCACGATAAAATTTGTAAGTAAGGAAGTTGTAGGAAATCCCATTTGCAACAACTTAAGTCCTTACCATTTTTGTTGTAAAGTGAAAATGGCCGAGATATTGAGCAAAAACGATTTTTCCTTAAATTCAAGATGGCGGCTGACGCAGGGGTGGAATTCAGTCGCGATTCTGAATTTACACTACTATTGACCCCCCCTAAAGGTTAGAACAATAAAATTGTGGTCCCTAATTTTTTCCCGGTTAAATGACAACCCGACTGGGCTAATTATGTATTTGATAATATTTACTAATTGCGTATTTGCGTAACGCTGTACAGTATTTTAACAGTAATATTTTTTAATGATGCTACAAAGAATAGAAAAAAAAAATACTACAAATTTTAAATTCACATTTTAAACTTCCCACAAAAGTTACTGCTATGCCCATAATATAATATTGTACTTATTTACTAGAAAATATAATTAACGAAAATTTTAAACTGATTGCTACTGGAGTTTGGAGTATTGTTTAATAAAAAAATATTTCCGAAGCAATGTCAAGCATTTATAATACATTTTTCTGTGTGGTATTTCCATATACACCCGGGACACATTGGGACATCCCGTATATCAAGTGGTTCCCTAAAGTAATGCAAAAAGTGTAACCACTTTTTTGATTTTACACACCACGAGAATTCACCTCGTAGACGCAGAAGTCGAAGCAAATAAAAATTTACAACACTGAATTGGATTTAATTAAATTAAGCAATACGCTGATGGAAACATTATCCAGGAGCATCCCAACCAAAATGTCAGGCTCTCACTGGTATGACGTCTCAGATATATTTCCACTGCGGATAGAAATTTTACTCGATTCCGTATATTTATCTGGTTTTAGGATTCCTCGGGCGAAACCTAGAAATATAAATTAATCGCTTAAGATCCTCTGATTATAATTTAGGATGGTTGAGGCGAAAATCGCATTTGTGGACGGTTGGTCGATCAGCTGGATATTGGATTACTTGCTTGTAAAATAAAATTGTTGCGGTTCAGAGTTAATGTGGAAACATTTAGCTCCGGGATATCGTTTCGGCCATATTGAAATCGCTTTTAAATGTTATCAGCATCTGGTCGTATTCCTCTCCCACTAGTGCGAATGATTTGCAAATTATAAAAACACGGTCACGCATAGAAGCATCATAATTATTAATACGCTATTTTATAAAGTTCATTTATTTACTTGAAGTATAGTAGCCCAAATTTTGGAAAATATTGTAGCAAATATAACACTTTTCTTATGAAAGATTATACAGACCCACAAAAAAAAAAAACAAAAAGTATCGGATCTGGTATTCAGACCCTTGTTTTTCCATGTATTTTTTCCGCTGAATCCGAAAAACAAGTCAAAATTTACAAAAAACCTCATTTACGATCAAAGCAAATTATTCTACCAGCTCACTAGACGTATGATTTTTCACTCGTTTAATTCCAATTTATCATCATAGAGTCAGACAAGCTGGTCCAATTTCATTCAAAAACAGAAAACAGATCGAAAACTCCATTTTCATGGCATAATTCGAGTTGCAGAGTTCTGGATCCGTCTTTTTATTCACCCACCCATTTATGAATTCATACATCTTTCTATCCAGTCGTTCATGCGTTTGACTTTTTATAACTTTCGTCGATCATAAATGAGGTTTTTTGTGAATTTTGACTTGTTTTTTAAATTTTCCCGAAAACTCAGACCCGTTTGGCCAAATCTGAAGACAGATTCGGATTCAGTGGAAAAAATACATGGAAATATATGTGTCTGAATACCAGATCCGATACTTTTTTTTGTGGGGCTGTGTTATCGTTATTCAAAACATGGATTTCCAATTTGAAAAACATCGCAATTTTTTCCTATTTTCAATTTTTAAACCGTGTTTTGAAAACTTTATCGTTAAGGTACGTTTCAGCATTTACCAGTGAGAACGGTGCATAAAACCAAAATGGTGTCTGAAACGGAAAATGGTGGCATAATAATTTTATGAAGATTTTACTCGAAAAAGGGGAGTTTCTCGAAAAATCTCAAAAGATAAAAAGGTCTTAGAATTGGTCAAGGAACACGTTGGAATATTTTGGGTCACTTTTCAAATTTTCGACTTGCCAATTTTGACCAAATCGGGAAAAATCACATGGTTGGGTTTATCTCGAATTATTTTATCAATTTGATTAAATATTTTAGTTATACCCGTATATGATGAAAATAATTTTAAAAAGAAACTCTCTGTACTTTAATCTCTTCATTTTGAAGAATCCAAAGATTCAGATAAAAATGTACGTATTTTCCATGCACTCCTCCCGAAATATTTGTTTACATTTAAACGAAAGGTTTGTAAAAGCGCTCTCTTCGTCATCGGGTACCGGTACCACTATTTATTTTTTGCCGCACTGGGATTTGGGGTAATTGACGACGTCCCCTAGAGTGGCGGCGACACCAGCGGCGTTACGTACGTATATATTTGTATGTAAATACGTTCAGGTCGAGAGGCACAGGTGCGAGATATGTCAACCGCAAGATATAGGGTTGGTTTTATAGAGGCGCATTAGACAGAATGGATATTAACCACACAACTAGCGGTGGCGATAGCCCTCGTAGGCGAGCAGCTGACCCCGGGGCGCGTGTCCGGAGCGATCCATACCTGTGTTTAGAGAACCGCAAAAAATATGTATTAATAATGGTAAATTATAGTCCTACGTAATCATAAATAATGAAAACCACTAGTAAAATGCCTCCTTAGCAAGAAGCCCTCCCTCGTAGCAGAAATGGATTCATTTTGGTCGTTAAATGCTGTTGCATCCATATTCAGTTCGAGGGTGACTCCATTTTATACCAAAAAATAAAAGTCTTTCATTTTGATTGTGATTTTATACTACAAAATGTGGTGAGATACAACAATGATAATTAAAAATGTGTAGGTATTCAAAGTCTGACATAATCTAGTAAAACTTCTATTAGAGATGAACAGTATATGACACGACGTTGTCATATACTGTTTATAGTTTTTAACACAAATTAATTGTATGAACTGTAAAAGTAATGGAACTTTGTTTTCTTTCTTTCAGCTTCAAAATTTAAATGGACCAAGTGAAATTAAAAAATTAAACCTAGTTTTTGGTGAAATACTCAAGAATGCTATTGAAACTTCAAACAAACGGTAACCAAGGTTTTAGAATTTGGTTCAGTTTGAGTCATTTTGTCAAGAAAATTATTTGAAGGAGAATCTTTCATCGATTGGGATGGACTATTTTCAATAAAACATTCTGTGCCTTTTCAGCTATTTACACGGTTGACGACATGTCCAACAGTTGTGACATTGTTAAATATTTTGCTCTAATTTCTCAACAATTAGAGGTACATAATTATACGGAAACTGAGTTTGTCCATACTTTCATTCAAATAAATGCGAATTTGTGAAAGCTTTAATTCAAGTTCCCAATCGGAAATGGAGCATGCAAATTTGTGAATACAGATTCGTTTTAATGTCAAGTAACCTATCTTTGATAATTGAGACCCCACTTAGACGCCACTGGTTAATTTCTGTTAAATTACACAAAGATGTCTGCTGTGATGAAATTTAACTGTACCAAACTTTTTTCTCTATCTTCGATGGTCTTGAGACTAATGAGAAACTGTAATCATGTACATACATATACAATTATTGTTTTATGCATTTAGCAAAAGTATAAGCATAGGATGCAGAAGGTTTATGATAAAAAAATCTCCATCCAGAGGTTGGCATATTAGAAAATTGTTTTTGTTTACTTCTCCCCTTTCTTCTGCCACTGATTTCATCTCCTTCACCACCTTCTCTCTTCATTTTCCCTCTGTTATTTGTTGCATCCATTTTTTTCGTGGAGTACCAGTTTTCCTTTTTGTTACATTTTCTACTCCGTGTACTGTCATTGTTATTCTATTTGGTTCTATCCTCATCAAATACCAGTTCAATTGCCTCATTGTTATATTATCCGTTATTGTTGCTTGTTTGAACGTTTCTCCAATTGCTTTGTTTCTCATTCTGTTCCACATTGTCTTCCTAAAAATATTCTTTTCAGTTGTCTCATTGCCATTGCTTTTATTTTGCTTTATTCAATTATCAATGACATATAATATAATTCTAGATCCTAGTCCTCTAGCTTAGCTTCTTCGCATTTTATACTGGTTTTGCTGTTTTCTTTGCCTTCTATTACCATTATCTTACTTTTCCGTGTTGATTTTCGTTTTAAATTGTTCTATTTCTTCTGTTTACGCATCTTCCGATTTTTGCAGAATCTGCTACCAACGTAAATTGTCTGCGTACATCAGAACTTCCAATTTCATCGGTTGTAATCTGTGGTAGGTACTCTATTATTGTCTATAGTTGTTCTGTTCTTATTAACATATTCCTCATTAAGTCCTTATTATTATTATAATAATATATAATAATATTATGTGCTTTTTCCATTCAAATTCTTCCGATTTTTCTCAAATTATATGACCCCTATCTTTACTATTTTGTACGTGCCTTTTATTACTTGTAATAATGTTGGCGGAACTTACCTTTATCGAATTGAATGCTGCTCTTAGATCCACAGTTTATGAACATGTAGCTAAAGCGACGAGATATGGATTCGAGTACTTCTGAGTACTAACCACCATCTCAGTAATAACTCTACATAATTTTTATCTTACAATTACATTTAAAAATTCAATAAAATTATTTGTTGGGAGAAACCGCAGGTCTAAGCAATAGCCCTTAGCCCCCACCCTTCCGATGTACCTCACCGTTAACGCCGCATTAGCTGGCTTGATCTCTGGAGATTCCCAGGCCATCGTCTATTTTTATGGATAATTACTGTCGAAGCTGTTTCAGCAAAAAATCCATCCCAGGGAACTTAGAACGCGTGTTAATCAATCTTATTCACAACAGATTATCTTCATGGAAGTCTGGGGAAGGCATTATTTCATGTTTAATATACATCTTTGGTAAATATGCAGTGCAATTTTTAAGAAAGCGAAACATTAGGAAAGAAGAGGGGGCTTACGATTAAGCGAATCTAATGATGCATATAAGTACTGGTAGACCTACATTATTAATCTAAAATAAATTCTGGACAAATAAATAAAAAACTAGATGTCACAAATGTATGGTGTTTCTTAAAGTAGTTACGATATTTGATTATTTTAATGCAGATATATTTTCTTTCTCTGAATATGCAATAGCTTCTACATTTTCCTCAGTTTCTGTAGACTCACTTGAAATAAAAGATTTTTTTTACTTGTATGCTATGGATATTGTTGCTTGTTAATTAATTAATTTAATAATGATAATTTCTCTGAAGAGTAGTAGTGACTGAATCCTAATAACTGACCATTTCCTTTAGTCGCCTATCTAATATATTTTTTTATAATACTAATAAAAAGTGGAATATTTCGACAGATCCGTCCTAGTCTATTGTAGGAGTTTGAGACGTCTCTTCGAATAGGTACCTAAAAAAATTTTGGTTCCCAAATGTCAAATTTTGTTTTGGGATAAGTAGACATTTGTCGTACATATATCGATAAGAAACATTAATTTGCCTCTAGGAAATCATTTTCAACAAAAATGTATGAAAAAATCTGAAGTGGTTTGTTTAGAAGAGGTGTAAGGTACGCGATATGTTTAGGAAATAACCAAACTTTTTGAATTACGCCCAAATGGATATATTCAGTGATATGCGGTTAGCAGCACTTACGAATGGTTTTCAAGAATTAAAAGTGGTTGTCAAGTCAGTTGACGATGATCTTGGATCAGAAAGGCCTTCGACTTCAACTGATGACTCACACGTCATGCCATGAAATTTGACTGAAAAATTTGAACATGCATCGAGTTGCAGCAAAACTTGTTCCTCGTTTGATGAATTGAAAGGAGAGCCTATTATTTTGAAACCGCGAAATTGCATTTGACATTAACCAACATTAGCCTCTCGAATTCCCATCGAAGAGACTAGCGAAACGGGGACAGAGGTGTTTTCCTCTCGGATCCTATTTACGTTAAAATTAATATTCACGGGCTTTCCATTTCAAACGCGAACACTCCGATACGAGCTAATGATTTCTATGTGTTACAAAGAAAGCCCGTGGAAAGCGGAGCCACGACTGGCTGTAAAGGTAGCTGGTTGACTCCAACCGGAATCAAATTAAGCTCGAATGGAGAACAATTTGCAGCCGAGCCTTGCTTTACACGGGAAACCAATCAATACTTAAGCTTAAATAGTCCCAGAAAATTAGCTCGATTTTTGGTTAAGCGGAGATTATATTCCAGAATTTTTTTTTAGTTTTGACTACATTATATGTTGTAGACGTAGCTTTGTTACTCTCCAACAATGACACTACGACAATTTATTTAAAAGATTATCAATATTGTCCGAGATCAAAATGTAATTGCCAGCGTGAAGGAAATAAAATGGCTGTTCCAAGCAAAATTACTGGAAACGTAGCTTGTAATCATTTAGGAAGGCTCTGCATCATAGCCCTCTGTATGCTTTAGCCTTAAACAGTTATTTTACATTCACTTATTTGACGTATTTGACAATAAAAAATAAATTCGCCTAGGCTATAACATTCTAGAACCCGATTGGTCTTAATTGCGCATTCTGCCACATTCTAATCACCCTCTGGGCTAGAATGGATCGTTGCTAATTAGTCATACTTCAATAGGCACATTTCATTATCAAACTTCCACCGGCCCCGACCAACTTCAACGAGCGGAGGAGTTAAATGGATTTAACAGGATTAAATAAAATTAAAACCGCCAGAATTGCGGGATTCGATTAAACTGTTTAATTAGTTTTGGGAAACTATTTCTTTGTGGAAGTCGGGCGTAATTATTTTTGGCTCGATGGACCAAGGGTTTCCCGAGGCTGGATTGAAATTCTTATTCGATTATCGGGGCTTTAAGAAACTTGTAACTTGATTAACAAGACGGATATAATAGGGAAATATGGAAATTTTGTTTGGCGGCGATTCAACCGGCGAAAATAAATGAAAAAAGCATAGCCAACGCCGATAAACTTCATTGAATGTCAGTGAATAATTCGGCGTAGGTAGGTTTTACTTTAACTTGTATATTTTTCTGATATGTTTGAACTTTTACTTGTTACATTGTTAATTATTAGACATCGGAAACTTTGTAGCGACAATCGAATAAATCTGTGACCAAGCCGTGTGCCGCTCTATGCTGACAAGACACAATGCTACTGATTGCCATAAAAACAAGTGCCATACACTCGACCAAGCAAAGCTTCAAACTCACTCACACACGTACAAATTATACTGCTACGCCAGGCCTACAGGGCAGGCATTAGTGACGTATCGAATAAATTGATCGATGCGAAGCTTCAGATTAGAGGCACACATGTATATGTTATTGTACAATGACACGGATAGCGAAATTGCTAAAATGCGAAGTAGTTGATGTTTCGTCACCATTGCCATTGCGGCCATTTTAGTTAATTTGTTTTTGAGGTATTTACCGATTTTAGTGACTGTAATTAGTCATTATTAATTACAGTCACTAGCAATCGCTAAAATTTTGATATAAAGTTAATTAGTGTGTAAAATATTACTAAGAATGTATGCGTTATTTATGAGACATCCATCAATAAGTTTTGACTACTTTGAGAAAAGTCACTTATTTTATACACCGTAATATTGTAAGAGTTCAATTAAAAGCCTTTTTTCTCGAAAACCGTCCACATTAGGAAGTTCTAAGAGTACATCATTTTTAGGTAATAAAATTGTATATTAGAAATTGGAGCCAGAATGGTAAAAAAAACTAACTTTAAAAAAATTTGAACCTAAAATATAATACGAATGTAGCATAACCAGCGCCATCTATGAAATATACAAAAATTAATTAGACCAGCGTATTTGGCGTCCTTAAAAACCCCGGAATACGAAATTTCATGAAAATATTTCGCAACGTTTGGAAATTTTCGTAAAATTTCTATTTAAAAATTTTTATTTTGTCGCTCTGTATCTAGGATCTAGGAGATAGGCATATAGTATTATCACCCCCTGTATTTACGGGAGGTCTTTCTGAAACACCTTGTATATGTTTTTGTCTTTACCTAAAATTCGTATTTTTTATATTAAAATAAGGTTTTGCATAAGTAGATTTCAATTAAACTGTTCTATGATATTTTTGAATCCAAAATGTTTTCTTTAAAATATATTTTATTATTACATCTCGTACTTTTACTTTATTATAAAGATATTAAGCTAATTCAAATAAATTTTAAAAAATGTCCTCGTAAATGAAGTCAAATAATGATTGATACTAAAAATCTATATATTATGTAAAAGATATAAAAAAATAAAAAAGATATCTTAGATAAACGATAATGCGGAAAACCACTATAAGTAGCTACCACAAACATCTAAAATAAAGCATTTAAAATAAAGCAACGTATTTTTTGTGTTAATTAATAAAAATATTGGATTCAGTGACGTGTATTTACGTATGAAATTCGTGCGCAACAAGAGACATAGGAAATTACAATTTATGTAAAAGGTTGCATATTGAAATACGTTTCCTTCAAGAGGCATATCCCACGTAGAAGTTATAATAAATATCGAATTTAGATTCGTAATATTAACGGGTAGCTGTAAAAAACAAATTTCAATTCTTTTAAAATTAAATCTCCAGTGTCAAATAACCATCTGGATGATTTCATTAAACAAAATTCATTGAAGCGAACTCTAGTATTTTTTTCTCAATCCCACATGACGCTAAATTTAAACAGTCCTCCTTTTTTAATACACCCCATGATACATAATTTTAGACATAACTATTTTTTCTTATTACACCCTAAGAAATACCTACCTAATCATTATTAAGCACCCCAGCACATTTCGTTTAGAACATAATATAACCGCCGTAAAAAAAATACCATTAAAACACAGCCACGCATATGTGAGCTCGCAATATAAATAATACGAAAAAAACGACCAACCCTTGTACTAAAAATTCATTATTAAACAGGCAATTATGAACGTTTGTCCTTATAATTGCCCGAAGAACAAAGTCCGTAAAAAACTTGTATGGGTGTGATATTTAAGGAAGAGGGGCCTTGCAGAGGAAACATTTTACGGCCTCGACGGTCCGTGGGGATAAATGAAACGCTGTAGGGATAGACTACGAATTGCATGGCCATTTTTGCTTAGTTTTTTGCGCGAGGGTCGCAGATAATATGTACAGCAACACCTTCGCCCGATGCGTAGATTTGGGCACACTGAGAGACAGCAATTCATTTGAAACATTATTTGTAATTAAAGAACTAACTAAAATAATTGCAATAGTACTCTATACAGTCTTAGTGTTAATAGTAGTAAGTGCAATCTTCTTGAAAATTAAGATTTTTTCGTAAAAAGATTGTAAAGCCATATTGCACAGTCTGACTAAGAGAACATGCGCGAATAAATTTGTTAAACATTCTAAATTTACACTAACGTTTCCTCTGAAAAGCAATAGGTGCTAAAACAGGTCTCAGATTTAATGAATCTAAAAGATGGTTCGACTAGTTAATAGCAACAGAGGTGAGAAAATGTGGAACATCGTACAAACACCTGAAAGTGTTGCTATACTCCAAAAAGAAGGACCACAATAACAATTACATAAAATGCATGGTTTTGTTTTCTAGTCCAGAATATGCCGAAAAACAATAAAACACAATAATATTTCTAAATGCACCCTTTCTAATGTTTACATCATTGATTTTAGAAGATAAACAATCCTAACTAATACAAACAGTGACAAATACTATTATCAAAGACCATGTAACCTGTGTTTAGAATCCGTGTAGAGAATAAGACTACAAGTGTCAAAAAAACTTTGTTGGTTTTGAACTACAGTCACCAAAACGTTAAAGTTATTTTAAATTTGTCATGGAATAAGTATTATTCGTATAGTCAGAATCATAAAAGGTATTCCTCAACTTGAAAATTTCCTTTATTACCACATTGGAAACTTTAATCGTAATTTGTTAGCAATCTGTACCACAGGAGAGCACATTAAACTAAAAATGTGTTACCTACCTAAAAGTAGCAAAAATTACTATGAAGTGGCCAAATAATCATAATTGCTGTGAGACGAGCGCTATTAAGTAAATAACTTAGGTACACAGTAATCGCCATATTGTTTCTATTTAAATCCATAAAAATAACTATTTATTATTTGAGATGGAAGAATTCACATTAATTCCGCCACAAATTATTCAATCAGCAAAGCAAATAGATTAATTTATTACCAGAAAAATCGAAGAAGATATATCAGCGAACATATAAAAAAATTATTGATTACCAGACTGAGAATAACATTATGTCTTTTTCAGAAAATGTACTATTGGTATATTTTTCTGAATTGAGCAAAAATATAAAATCTGTTTCATTATGGTCAATATATCCGAGGCCAGGGCTGCTTTGAATGTCTACAACAACAACAACATCGATATTGGAAAGTATTAAAAATTAAGAGCACAAATGACTTCAAATAAAAATTGGAGACATTGAAGATAAGGGAAATAGATTGTTGATCAAAGTGATATACAACTACAAAAACAAAGAAAAAAAGATCCTTTATTGTAAGCGAATATTTAGGTAGACATATATCGGAAATACAGTACTGCAAGACCTACATAAATAGATAATAACAGATAGTAATTTAAATATTCAAATGGTAAGGCATATAACCAATTAATAGGAGTTCATACATTTGGGAAAATGGCAAAACAAGTTGCTGCGTTTCTTAAATTTAATGATGCTCACGAATATACCGGACATTAATGCCGTAGAACTTCAGCTACACTATTAATAAATTCAGGAATTCATAACTTTAAAAATGCAAGGTGGATGGAAATCCAGCAGATGAGGAGTCCAACTCGTAAATCAGGTTTTCTCCGTTTATTTCAAATATTATAAGAGGCGAAAATGCAAGAAATATTTAAAACTATACTAAAATTATAATGTACTGAAAAGTTTAGTTCATTTAAGTGACCCAAAATCACGCTGAAGGGAAATTTGGAACATTTTAACTCAAGCTAGAACGTTTCCCAGTGTACATCGCCACCTTCTTCCCTATGTGTCCACGTACAGCCAGCCAGCGTCTGTAATAAGGGGTGGCATAGGAATATAACCACGCTGCGAAAAAAAGCCATTAAATATATAAGTAATGGTTTTTTGGATTATCGTTATGGCCAGATATCGCATTTCCACTTTAATGAGATGCTGTCGATGGACTATTGCAATATTTTATGGGGACTATACGGTTCATCCTTTATTAGTTCGGCTCGGATATAAATCATTTGGCCGAGACAGGACTCATTATGGGTTTCCTAAAAAATGTGCTTATTTGCCGGATCGGATAACAAAGAAATGGATATGTTCTCTTTGGGTAATTGGAGAGCAGAAATTTATGCTCATCATTTATTAATATTTTATTGTGCTCCGTATATTTTTAGCGAAATAAAAGCAACGGTCAGTAGAACCCTCACGATTTTGTTCGTATTTTAAATCTACATATATCAATGAAAAAATTTGTAAGAAAAAAAAAATTACTTGTAAAATAATATTTGTGAGAATAAGAAATTTATGTGAAAATAAGTTTTGTATGTGTGATAAAAAATTTTTCCGTTTGTCTCAGGTAAGTATAGAGGGTGTTTCGCATAAAAACCGACACACACTAGGGGCATGTACTGGAACCCAAAATATGGTGATTTAACGCGATGATTAAAATGATTATTTTAAATAAATTTATTAGCAATCGCCTTCTACTTTAAGATATTGGAAATATGTTTCAAATTGTGTCTTCTGCATTTGTAACCATCGTAATTATTTTATCTCAAATTCGAAACATTGGTAAAAAAGTTAAAAGTGTTCTTGGCTCTCAATGGACCACAATAAAGTTATAGAACATAGAAATGTTACTTACCCGCTACATAAAGTCAAAATCAAGGAAGGAATACCTGACTTGAATAAAATATAGTTATTGGCTTTGTTTACGTCCGAGTCAAATTTAGCATACAATTAATTCGGAAATGTAAATGGAAGACGTGAATTACATTAGAAACTTCTCGAAGCCCTGCAAAAACTTTTATACGTTGCTATCGAGTGTTTGTTAAATGTCGAGCGAAAATACTCGAAATAATTGCACTGCATGAATAAAAACAATTATTTTCTAAATATACCGGCCTTGGAGATACAACAGAATCAATCGGAGAGCTCCCAATTGAATATAACATAGTTATTAGCTTTGTTTACAGCCATAACAAATTTCACATCACTTTTTACGCCCTCTCGTTCCTTATCGCCGACCCTGTCATAACGAACGGCCGGGTTTTATTACTCTTCAAGGTCCTGTTCTGAAATTATATTTTTAGCCCCCCCTCCCCCCGCCACCCTCTTTAATCCTGATGTGTCCCGTCGAGCTGCGACACCTGAAAGCGTTATTTTTACGGCTCCTTTCTTATTATATATCACATATTAGCTGCAAGACCCACACTGTATTCTTGCCGTAAGAGACCAGCATGCATTTTTCATCTTATATACAAGGTGAGTGGGGAAAATGGCACCAGGATCCAGGAATGGGTTTTCACGTCAAAATAATAAGAAAAAACTTAAATGTTGTTATGCGATTTTAAAAATTTGAAATCAGTATAGCATGTTCCAACTTCAAACGTGGGATATTTGTCAGTGTCATTTTATGTTGCAATAGTTTAATATTGTTTGAAAGATCAAATTATTACAAAATACTAGGAACTTATTCAAATTTACACCGTAAAAAAAATTTCGCTCAAATTCACTCAATTTTACTCAATAATGTATTCATTTCTGTCCACACCAGATTGGGTGAAATTTTCACTCTATTTGTTTGAGTACAACTAAAATTTTATGAATGAAACTATTGCAACAGAAGTGAGTGAATTTTACTGAAATCCGAGTTTCTGCTCACCCTGTATAATGAGGTATACAAACCTTCATAAATCGGTTTTTTAAATGGAACACCCTGTATGTTTTTCTATATTCTGATACACAATTTTATTCTCTTTCGAACGTTATCAGGGTTCCCTATACCTATTTCTTTTAGTTTTTAAGTTACCTACTATTTTTTTGTGTAATCACCTAAAATCATGTAATTTCTTGCGAGGATAGCTGTGGAATTTTTAGCAAAACTTCAAAACAAACAACTAAACTGTCAATTTCTTGTTCGTCTCTTGCAGTGACAGTTTAATTTAGTGTTTACAAGAAATGGAAAACAATACATATTCAAATGCTGGTATTTTAAATTTATTATTCATTCACGGATGTTGCAATGGAATTATAAGCAGAACATGTACAGTTTTTAATGAGATATATCCAAATTTGCCACCAGTGAGCAGACAAAAGTTAAGAAGAATTTTAGCAAATCAACTAGAGTATGGCCGAATTTGTGTAGAAAGAATTTTACCAGAACCAATAACTTCAATTGAAGATAATTTAATAAATGTGCTAACCTATTTTAATGTTCATCCAGAATCCTCAACTCGTGCCGCAGAGTATAATTTAGGTATTTCACGAGCGTCCATTCACAGGATACTAAGAACTAATGATATGCATCTATACAAATGTAAGCTACTTTCTGCTCTTCATCCGGGTGACGCCGTGCAACGTGTACAATTTTGTGAAACGATGTTAGTGCGATACCAAGAAGATCCAGAATTTTTGCAACATCAGACGAGTCAAAATTTACGAGAGAAGGTATTTTTAAAAATAGACATAATACTCATTTGTGGTCAATCCTCATGTTATCCGGGAAAGAAACTTTCAAAATAAATTTAGCGTAAATGTTTTTCGTCTAATTATAACCAAATTTCTTACCATATCTACTAAGAAAATTTAAATGCCGACAAATATCTCAATATTTTGCAAACGGTTGTGGCAACTTTTCTAGATGATATACCTTTAGACCAACTAAGGAAGTGTTGGTATCAATTAGTTGGGGCTCCACCTTACTGTCACAGTCAAATCGATCAACGACAGACTGAAATGTTTGAAGATAGATAGATGAGACGCCTAGGACCGTAGAATTGGCTAGTGAGGTCTCCCGACCTCACTGCACTAGATTTTTATGTTTGGGGAGTAATAAAGCAATACGTTTATTCTACACCCGTTGCTTCAAAAGAGGATTTGATTGCTCGAATATGAAGAGCGTTCCGTGAATTGCCTGCAGCTGAAATAGCAAAAGTGGTGACTGATGGTGTTATCTCTAGAATCCACATGTGCTTGGCTGTT
Source organism: Anoplophora glabripennis (assembly GCF_000390285.2). Taxonomy (NCBI): domain Eukaryota; kingdom Metazoa; phylum Arthropoda; class Insecta; order Coleoptera; family Cerambycidae; genus Anoplophora; species Anoplophora glabripennis. The sequence goes on along the minus strand of NW_019416972.1, from coordinate 81,572 downwards.
AATGGGGGGTCATATTGAACACTTATGACTTTTTAAGTAATTTTTTTGTCTTAGTGCATTATTATTATCAACATACATAATTAAAATTGTGTATTAATATGTATAAAATTGATTTTTTAGAATTCTTCTTTACTTTATTCTGCTCATTGGTGGAAAATTGGGATATGTCTCACTAAAAACTGTAAATGTTCTGCTTAGAATCCTATTACAACGCCTGAGAATAAATAATAATAAATAACTGGTGACAGTTTAGTTTGAAGTTTTGCTAAAAATTCCACAGCTATCCTCGCAATAAATTACATGATTTTAGGTGATTACACTAAACCTAGTAGATAACTTAAAAACTAGAAGAGATAGGTATAGGGAACCCTGATACCGTTCGAAAGAAAATAAAATTGTGTATCAGAATATATATAGAAAAACATACAGGGTGTACCATTTAAAAAAACCGACTTATGAAGGTTTGAAGTTAACTAAGCACGGCATTAAATTTCTAGCACCCTGTATGCCAAATATTAAATATCTCGAAAACGGTTAATTTTAGGAATAGGCAGACTTCATAAAAGTCTACCAAAAATAACACGTAGAATCCAAAATTGCAATAATATATAGGGTATTCCATTTAAAATAAGCAAGTTGATGGCGACTTCCAGTATAACCGGAAGTGGTACGTGGACGCCATTGTTTTAGTTGAGAAGGGCATGCCCGAAAACGCGGTATCCCAAAATTTCAAAATTCAGATCGAAGTAGTCTCTGAAATAACTCCAATGGGCCGTCACCGTTATACACCCTGTATTTATTAGAATATTTTCACTGTTACGTTCGAGCAAGAGAAAATAAGAAATACAGCAGCACTTTTTTGTGGTTATTAATTTAAGAAAATCAATACCATGCGTCATTAAAAACAAATTCCACGTTTATTTCCTTACGCTCACGCTTGCGCCCACCTGAAAAGAATAAGGGCTGCCCATTAGCTGAAATATGTGAAGGTATTAATATTTCTCGTGATGAAATATGAGCGCGTCCGGCAGCAGCACGCGCAGGAGTCCGTGACAGGTGGCGACAGGAGAGGCGATTGGCGACGGGCGACGGGCGACAACCAGCACCGTCACTGATAAATTGAAGTGGACCGAGGTCTGAAAAATATCCCACTCGGATTCAATCCACGTCCCGCGAAATGTACCCCGCCTGACAATAAGTTGAGAGCGCTGCTAGGTGTCGCGCTGCCGCTACACGGAGGACCAGAAAACACACGGAAAAAATGACGCGTGATGCTTAAAGGAAGGTGGTGGGGGGAAGGGACAGTGAGCGTCGACAGATGAGATGAACTACTCGTCAAAAAATCCTGATTTCTTTTGTATAATGTGTCTTCGAAATTTTTAACCACACTGAGAAAAATCTCTAGTGAAAATTTGCTTGCCTTAGCCGAAAAGTCGTATATAGCAGAAGGCAAATAAACAATTCAATGGCAGCATATAAAACATATAAAACAATATCCGTGATAGCCAACCACTAGTCACAAGTGAAGAGGTCATCTAACTGTGGCTCCTAACTCAAATTTCTTTCTGTAATAGTTAATCTACGACGCGACGGTTATTAAAACTTTCAATTAAATGTAATTTTGATGCATTAAAGGTACCTGAGCTGTACACTAAAGCTGTACAGTCCGAGAACAGAATAGGCCAATAAAGTTTTGTTATCATAACTACTGTAACAATTTACAGCGGCAAGGGCGTGCCTTGAAGTTCTCCACCAATGTCTTTCTACCCTGAGTGTCGAATGCAGTTAATTCCAAGAAAGTGACGAAGGGGTCTTCTTGGAATTCTATATCAACAAATATCGTACCGTCTGGAGTGCTATAGTAATTTAATATTTTAATTGCACCAAATATTTATTTTCTTATTTCCGATAAGTGAACTGTATTGCTGCAGTATTTTTTAATTGTACATTAGTTTTCTTTCTAATAGAATATTAGAGACAAGAGCTTGTGTTACTATAGAAGTATTTTTTTTACCTGCCTTGTTTATGAAGATTTGTTATTGGTGTACTTGGTACGAAAGGAATGTTTTCTTTTGAAATCTGTATTAGTAAACTATTAGTGAAAATAATTTTCTACAAAACCTGTGATGTGAAATATTTGATTAATTAATAGTTGTTTTAAAATTAACTCCTTTTAATGCAAAAATTTATTTAATACTTTAATTTTAATTTTACGACATATATATCCAGATAATTAAAATATAGTACACATTTTACAAGAAAAAAAAATCCGGGTAAACGCAACTAAGCTTGAACTAGGCAACATACGAGTACTGCCAAAATAACGAGATTTGTAGTTTATTTTTTTATTAAAATGATATTTAAAGGCATTTTATGAGTGTTAATTTTATTGATGTGAATGTAAGAATCTTACAGTTATATGTCAAATATGTTTTTCACAGAGTGTAACGAAAATATTTGGCCCAACATTAATGATGAAGGAAAGTTCCCATAAACATATATCTCCGGAAACAACTCTTTTTCGATATACTACAAGGTGTTAAAATTAGGGTAATAAATTCGACTTCTTAGAAACTACAAGAAAAAACTGCTAAAGCGATTTTATTCAAATTTGGCATTCAGCTTTAATCATTATTTATCTACCAAATTCTATATGAATATAGTAATGGCTGAATATAGTAATTTTCGTTCGTATTTTTTTCTTCCAAGCTATTTCAAACTCGTTTTATAGCAGAGTGCTCAATGCTTTCTTAAAATATTTTTAATAGCCTGTTGCAGGAAATCATCGTTTTCCAGATAAATAAAAATATATTTTCCTTACCTGCTTTTTTTGCAACTTGAACAATCCGTATGTTATAATTAATTTTAAACACCCCGTACATCGTAAAGAAAACGTTTTCGGTTACATGTTTATCGGAAATTTTTTTGTTAATTTCTGTTGAATCTGCTACTAAATTTTGGCGCAGAATTTTAGTTTCATTGCATTTGGTCGAATATTATTATAAGAGATAAATAAATAAGTTTCTCCTTTCCCCTTCTAAACATATAATTAAAATATGGATATCATGATTTCGACAAAGGAATATCTATCTTTTAACTCACATTTTGGAGTACATAGAAATGCAATCAGAATCTTTTGTATTATAGCTAATTTTGTTTTAAATATAGTGTATAATCTCAATTTTTAATCATTAATTTTGATGATTTAACACTAAAACATTTTTTTATGCCATTCGATTGATTATTTAAAATAATGAAAAGTTGCTTTCGAAATTTTGTTTTACGACAAAGATAAAAAAATCACGTTCGTCTTGTGAAATGTTATAACTTTTTTAGATAGTTTACTTTTTTTTAGAGTAGATTAAATTCTATGCTCTACAACATTTTAGGAAACTTTTTTCTAGCTCTTACTCTTTCTAGCTCTTGAGTTATGTTGAAAGAAACCCTTTATTTTATCTTTTTTCACTACTGGCCGGGGGTTACTGTCACATATTGTTATTATATACGACAAACTATCTTAAATCGAAAATTCACGCAAGTTGACCAAAAATGAGATTTAAAGGCTGATTTAATTGGACAAATACTATAATTTTATAAAAGTAGAAATTAAATTCGACAATTTGTGTCTTATGAACTATATAAATCTAAATACAGATCTTTGCAAATTTACACATAGGTATATTAATAAAATAATTCTATGAAACTTATGAAAAAAAGTTTCAAGGATTTCAAACTTTTCTGTACATGCAAATATATCAGAGATTTGCTGCTAAATTTATTATTTTTTTAACATGTTCATATTTCGTGTATGGGACATTTAAGTATTGAGGATAAGATGCGCAGTGGCAAACTAGTGAGGTCTGGAGACTATTCCTTTATTGTGGTATTTACTCTCCCCATTTTGATATGCATTTCAGAGTTCAAGTGAAATTTTTATATTCTAGTCATCAAATTTTCATTAAAAAGGGTCAATGGGGGTTAAAAAATGCGAATTTTTTATTACATTGTAATTTTTTCGTACAAATTTTTTATTATTACATATTTCTTTATTCTTTAGCTTATAACATTCCGAGATATGATCAATTAAGCAAACATGTAAAATGTAGTCGGGTCACTCTATAGAGATTCCCGGATATTACGCCGCCTGGAATGATGGCACCGCTGGAATTGGACAAAAAGTAGAAAAATTAAATTATATTTTCGATGTGTCAGCAGCGTTATTAAGTGGCGAGCTGAGCGGCCATCTTTGTTTTTTCCCTGACTAGTTTTGATGTATGATGTAAAACTATATACGGACCTTAAAACTCTCCACCAACAAAACTGTCAAATTAATCAAAATTCCTCGAATGCTTTTTACCCCACGACGTTATTAGATATTTCCCGATTCTCGCAACTTTTCCCAAGACGGAGTTTTATATACATTTTAGCTAATACCTCTCCCAATGTTTTTGTTGAATATTATGAGAGCAGAAGTGAAATATGGTCCAGAATATGGTTTTCAAGTTAATCAACCGAAATTTCAATTTAGACTAATAAAAGGGAACGTTAACTTGAATGAAATAAAAAGTTGTTTAAAACTTCTAAATGGAGTTTTACCCCCATACATAAACTTGTCTCATCGTGGAAAATATATTTTTAAATTAACATTGAAAATTACTGTTTGGGCCTTTAACTACGAAACTTTGCCAGTTTCCTAAAACCCGAGAAAAGGAACAATTGTCTTTACCGGAACGTTTGCTTTTCTTTTGTTCGACCACATGAAGACTACATACCTCCATACTTCCTACGGACTTTTGATTATATAAATACAGAAAATGTAGAACATATTTTTTGATATATACAGAAAATATTGAGTTGATATGAAGTTTAGTTCATGCAAATTTTTTGTTTTAGCTAAGACTATAATAAATTATACATTTTTTATTGATTTTACTTTGTCCAGGTATTTTCTGAATACCCTATATACTTATTTGTTCTCATTAAAAACTATAAAATCAAAGCAATGCCATGCCATATTACTTCTTGGCATACAAATTTATTTATTGGAGATTACCGGCGCCTTCGCCAGAATGTTGAATTATTCGAATAAATGGTGTATTCGCTGATAACTTAATTTCAAACAATTAACATATTTTTTATCAAAGAAAATAAGTTCAATATCTATTTTAACTTACTTGTAAATTATTAGTGAATTAAAAAATATGTTAATTTTTTGTTGTTACGCGGTTTTAAGGTTATATTAATTGTAACTACTTCCTTTGTTTTAAGTATTTTTTGTATGCCTGCAAGTGTCCGTAAAAAAGTTCTTTTTTTATAATCTTCGACTTTTATATTGACAGAAATTTGTCTCTTCTCTGGCAAAAACTTTTATTTGTTGCTAAGCTTTTTCATTTCATTAAAACCAGCTTGGTTTAAAAAAGACGTACAATTTACAGGTCTACAAACATTGAAATCTTACTGCGAGAATTTCATATCTCTAAAACATAAATTTTATTTTAAGATATTTACTGAAATTTTGAAAATCTTTCCCAACATGGTATATTGTACTTTATATACAGGGTGGGCCATTGGTGTGAGAAAGTAAAACATAGTACAGAAAAAAAGTTAATATAAAAGTTGTACAGAATCAAGAAACCTAAGCTACAAAATTAATTTGAAATATACAGGGCGATGAGTAAAAACGGGACACGCCAAAGATTACATTTTTTAAATGGAACACCCGTATGTTTTCAAACATATGGATTTCCAAGGAAATTCTATATATATTGCAATATAAACAGTTTATCATTTTAGTGGAGGGTTGCCAAGTTATGTAGAAAATTCTTCGGATTTTGGAAAAAACATGATCTCGAAGAAGTTGTATTAACTTTCAGCTACTAACACTTGGAACAAAATAATTAGACAGAGTTATAGGCAAATGTTAGACAAAGGCTCCTATATTAGCTAATATCGATATTTTATACAGGGCATTTTTTATAATACGATAATTTTTAGAAAGTTTAAACTTGATTTTCTAAAATTTTTCAAATGGAGCACCCTGTATTTTATTCATATCGGTCCACTTCAACTTTTATTAAGCATGTTCTATATCTTAAATTGTTAGTTTTTAAGATATAGCTACATTTCTGAAAAAACTTAATTTTTATTGTTTTATAGAATACCACAAATAAATATTAAATAATAAAATTAACTCAAAATGGAATAATAAATTATGAACTGACAAGCTGACACAATGTTTTTTCCAAAGCCATTTCGTGCGACCGAAAATAATAAAAATTAGGTTTTTCCAGAAATGGAATATCTTAAAAACTAACAACTTTAGGTGTAGAACATACTTAATAAAAGTTGAAGTGTACTGGTATGTGAATAAAATAGAACAATAAAATACAGGGTGTTCCATTTGAAAAATTTTAGAAAATCAAGTTTTTCTAAAATAACTTGGCAACCTCGCATTAAAATGTTAAACTGTTTATATTGCCGTATATAGAATTTTCTCAGAAATCCATATGTTTAAAAATATACAGGGTGTTCCATTTAAAAAATGTAATATTTGGCGTGTCCCGATTTTACTAATCGCCCTGTATGTTTCAAATTAATTTTGTCCTTTAGGTTTTTTGATTCTGTACAACTTTCAAATAGACTTATTTTCTGTATTATGAATAACAAGGGAGTTATTTTATTTTCTCACACTAATGGCTCACCCTGTATAATAGTGACTAAGTAGTTCTTATGTAATATTGCAAATATAACTTTATATTTATGAGAAAATGTTGGGTATTATATTAGGAACACATTGTGGAACTATAAAGAACCTTAATTGGGATCAATGTATCTACAGGATACGTTTTTGAGTTAATTTTATTTATTACAAATAGTTACAATATCAATGGTTCCTCAATTACTATACTTTGAAACCCTTGCAATGTATCTCTTTTAATATGGATACGTTTTCTTTTGGATGCTCATATTTAAGGAACTTATTTTAGCACTGATTTAAGATCATAGTTCCAAATTTCGCAGAAAACTATTTATTTTTTTTATTTTTAATTAATTTTTATAAACATTGAAAATAAGAATGATTATATAACAATAAATAATGCTGCTAACTTTCTAAATGGCAACCACGTTTGAAATCAAATGGAAGCGCCTTAGATTTTATTTGTGTGCTTTTTTCCGTAAAATCTGAAAAGAAATAATTTTTTTCTATTATTCACTATAACCCTGGACATAAATTTTTATAAACACCAATTTTGCTAAAGACGGAAATTTTTTCGTAACTTTTAATTCCGGACAACATTGCCTAGACCAGGGGTTGGCAAACTTTTAAACCAGAAGAGCCATCTGCAATAGAAATATCAATTTCATGAATTTCAAAGAGGCAAGAATTTTTATTTCTGCTTTTACATTTTATTTCAAATTTAAATCGGATACGGAAGTTTATACGCGTCTTTATGTGTACTTGTGTGCTGCTTGTCTGTTCGCTATAATTTTTAATTTTTAGAGGAACTTGAAGAGCCGCAATTGTCTCTTGAAAGAGCCGCATGCGGCTCGCGAGCCGCGGTTTGCCGACCCCTGAGCTAGTACCATGCGAAACATCGGTATAATTTTAAAAATGTTGTCACCGCCGTTCTTGGGGGTGAAAATTCGAAATATTTAGAATTATTCAAATTTCGTGGCCGAAAACGTACATAGGAATTGTATTTTTGAAACCGAGTGAGTTGCGCGAAACTAAATGTGTACAGGACATAGCTAGTACCATGCGAAACATCGCCATAATTTTAAAAATGTTGTCACTGCCGTTCTTGGGGGTGAAAATTCGAGATATTTAGAATTATTCAAATTTCGTGGCTGAAAACGTATGACACTTACGATAGGGCAGAAATAGTAGTTTACTTTTTTATTTAACCTTTTTCTTAACCTTATTTTAAATACATACTTTTTATAAAGTGTGCTTTTTCTCAGTAAAGTGTAAAATTAAAAAAATCCTTTTATCCACTCTCCTGTAGATGTTGTAAATAAAACATATTTGATGTTGAAGAGCGTATATGACTCTTGATGACAATTTGAGATGAAGAATACGATAAAATGAAAATTTGTAAAATCAAGTAACAAATTTGTAAATTAAAAATATGCGTAAAACTCTAGGTATACCTATTTTTCGTGTAGTGCAATATTTTGAGACAAAATTCGCAGCGTATTATAATCGGAAAATAGGAAAACTGAACATTTACCAATACGAAACGGAGGAAATCCAAGATATATACACCATAAACTGTCCCCGACATATTGGGCTCGCTGCTGCCGGCAGGCTATCTTCCTGGCACAGTCCGAAATTTAAATTAAATCCCCGAAATGATATAAATGCGGGGCAAGTAAAAGCGGCGAGGTCTGGAAGAAAAGCTGCTTGTATAGCAGCATCAATTGGTATTCACCACTCCATCTCCTCAAATTCGATTCCCACACACACGAAAATGAGATGCAGAGAAAATCATCAAAGGCACAAAAGCTTAATACCGCCTGTCGCGGCTTTTCGGAAGCGGCAATACCAAATTTTTGTATTTTTAGCCGGCGACGCCGACGGGCGTCCTAATCGACGACGACGCTCCATTGAAAAGCGGAAGGGACTAAAATAAACATAGGATATAGGGTGTACAAGACGATATTCACGACGAGAAATTTAAAAATCAATTTCATATAATTTTACTCCTTTATGTAATTTGAAAACTTATATAAGCAGCTGCAATGGTTGGGCGCCCCGCGTAATTCCCTTTATTGGGTGTGTTTCTCTTTTCCCTATAGATTATGTTGATTTTGTAAAATTATCTAATGAAAATATTGAGATAGACAGCTGCCAATTTAATATCGACATGTTTGTGAAGAAAATATGCCTGGGTAGATATACTTAGTCTTTCTCTACTCATGGATATAATATTACCAATTTTTTTGCATATTAAGTAAATATTCTTTTCATATGCGAAGGATTCAGAAGAAATTTACACGTATTTACTTATACAGGGTGATATTACATTTTCTCCAAACATTTTTAGGACATGTAATCTAGACATCAACAAAAAATAACACCTTGCTATATAAACTTTTCTACGGGGAGATATTCTAGATGCGGTATCTTAAAAATGTTTTGAGATATCTTACACACTATAAACTAGTCTTAGGATATCTGGATACAAATTTGTGCAATATTATGTTAAAAAAATTTAAAATTCAAATCCCATTTGGGTACAATGTGGTTTTAGGGGGCAACACCAATCCGAAAAATTGAAAAATATTAATTTTATTACAGAATTTTATTACAGATAAAAAAATATACCAAACGCATGTTAAATTTCGAAGATTCGACCTGTTTTTGAGCAATTTAGGCTTACATATGAAAGTGCATTAGTAAAATTGCAAGTAGTTTTTATGCCAATTAAATAGTGCGTTTTTGACACTTGACAGGAAAATAGTTATTTGTTTATCTAGGCAATAAAGCACAAAATTTAATGATGCGGCTGATAGACGAGGCGCAGCCGAGTCTATTAAAGCAGATAAGGCATTAATTCTACTTTAAGAATTTATTAAAATTGTAAGAGACTTCTTTAATGAATAATAATGATTAGGTCGTCTGTGGTTGCTATGAGACGAGCGTTATTAAGTAAATAATTTAGATACACAGTAATTTAACCGAGAGATAAGCACTAATCAAATTTTTCTGATTGAAACCATACATAGGTATTGAATTTTCGAAACGGAGAGAGATGAACTAACTAAATTTGGACAGGGCATTGCTAATAAAATGCGAAATATCGTCTTGGTGTTAAAAATGTTGTCACCGCAGTTCTTGGTACCGAAATTTCGAATATTTGGAATTATTAATTAATCGTGACTCAAAACATATACAGGCTGTCTTATAAAACCAAGCTGTAACTTTGTTAATAATTGTTCTATTTAAAAAAACAAAAGACTGTTGTTAATGGCTTGACAAATACTACAATCAAGCACTGATTTTATTTTTTTGCCATCATCAGAACATTAAGCGATTTTCAATTGTTTTGTCTTAAATGTCAAGTAATAATTTTTTTGGCCTGTTCGATAGAGTATTTTTTTCTGCAGTCAACGGAATATTACAACTTGATATTTGTTAAATATTTTACGGAAAAAATATTTTTTTACAAAATTTATTACAGAAATGCTATGTCTAAAGTAATAACAACAAAGCAAAACAAATAGATACCAGATCAACAACAAAACAAAAATGTAACAATAAAAAACCTTATAAAAATTGTTCGAACTGTCTTACATCTTGTTGAATACATATTTGACATCTTCTGACATAAGTAGCATTTGGTATTAAGTTTGGAGGTATTTCACGACAAACGTTGATAATCCTCTCTCTTAAAATATCTACGTTTTCCAGATGTGTAAAAAATACTTGATCTTTAAGATCTCCCCAAAACGAAAAAATCTGCGGGGGTGAGGTCAGGAGAACGAGTGGGCCATCAAACAGGACCAGTCATGCCAATCCACCTCTCATCAAAATTAGCACCATCTTGTTGAAAATAAATCCTATACACTTCTGCAAGCGGTAAGGTATCCAAAAAGTTTGCAAAATTTTCTGACAAGAGTCTATGATGATGAGATCTATGAGAGTTGGTAATTGGTTTCAACAGTTATTCTGGGATTTCCTTGACTCCAATAACGATGGATATTTCGGTTAAAAATGCCATTATTACTAAAGGTAGGTACACTCATCTGACCATATAATTTTTCTCCAAAATCCTGCGTCTTGTATCGTGTTTAAATAAAAATCGCAAAATTGCTCCCTTCGGACACGATCGTTATCTTCTAACACTTGCACTTTCTGTGGTATAATGATTTAAATTTGTGTTTTTTTTTAAGATTGTGTGTACTGTGTCTTTTGAAGAATTAATATTACTAGCAATTTCTCAAGTAGAAGCTTGTGGATTTTCCTCAATACTAAGCAAAACGTCTAATTCTACAGGACCATTAAAAATGCGTTGCGAATTTTTAGGCTTTTTAAAAGCACCATACATTCTGAGATTGTCTTGAAGTCTTTTAAATTTTCGTTGCTGTGGAACATCCCTGTTTGGAAACCGATTTGCATACAGACGTTCTGCTTGGGCACTATTTTTATTACATTGAAAGTATACTTGCAACATATCGGTCAGTTCATTAGTGTTCATATTTTTTAAGTTACAATAATTTCTTTGTAATTAATAACCAAATTGTTTTCATGGCGAATTTGACATTTTTATCAGAAGTTGCCGTAAATTAGACATAGCATTTCTCTAATAAATTTTGTAAAAAATATTTTTCCCATACAATATTTAACAAATATCAAGTTGTAATACCTGTATATCGTTGACCGGAGAAAAAATACTCTATCGAACAAGCCAAAAAAAATAATAACGACATTTAAGAAAAAACAATTGAAAATCGCTTAACGTTCTGATTATGGCAAAAAAAATTAAAATCAGTGCTCGATTGTAGTATTTGTCAAGCCATTAACAACAGTCTTTTGTTTTTTTAAATAGAACAATTATTAACAGAGTTACAGCTTGGTGCGTTTTTTTTATGACAGCCTGTATAAGTATTGAATTTTCGAAACCGAGAGAGATGCACTAACTAAATTGTTCCTATTTAAATCCATAAAAATAAATATTTATTATTTGAGATGGAAGAATTCACAAAATAAGTTGCAGTGTTTCTCAAATTGAAGAATGCTCACGGATACACCAGACATTGTTTTCATGGAACTTCAGCTCTATTAATAAATTCAAGAGCTGATTTCACAACTTTAAAAATGCGCGGTGGATGGAAAGAAACGGTAGCTGAAGGCTACATTGAGTATTCCATAACTCGTAAATCAGTTGTTGGTAAAAAAATTTCCCTATTGCAAGTACGTCAAGTGCTGGAAGCGATTTTTTAAGTAATTCATCCACTTTGGAGGATTCAATAGTTGATGAACCATCTACTACTGAAAGCACTTCAACCTACATAGACGAAATACATACATACAAGCAGACTGTTCTATTTTCATGTTTACAATAAATAAAATTACTTTTGTTAAAGAACATATTTCGGTTTTTAATTTAGCTGCAGTAAGAATGATTCTAATGTTTAGGCAGTAAATGTGACACTTTAGTGCCTGACAGCTGTCACTAAAACTCGCCTTTAATGTCGATACCTATAAGGCGAAAATGTTTTATTTTATGACAGTTTTCGAAAAATAAAACGTCTTTGAAGTATTGCGTGGAAGGCCGAGATCTTCGAATTTGGAACTGCCTAAAACGCTGATCGATTTTATTAAAAATGTCTTTCCTCTTCGCCCGGCAAGTAATTATCTTTCTCGACGATCGAAAGCCCGTATCGTATATTCAAATGCGAAGGCGCAATAACGCGAATGCGAAATTGGAATCCAGTCTTAAATTCGTGTGTAATCTTCAAAAGAAACACCACTCGCAGGGGACGTAAAATCATTAAGCGTTTTTCTAAGTGCACAAATGGAGTGTGTGCCTTATAAGCTCGTACGAACACACGATACATTAACCGTCCTAAATTATCTTCCGACTGTTTATTCTCGCTATACTGGCTTGAAGGAAAGGAGGCTATCTGCAGTGGAGATATTACAATTCCTTTGTCTATATCATCATATATGCAAGGCTTGTCCAGAGCTCACTCTCTCTCTGCCAGCCAAGCAATTAAGTTGGCTGTCCTTTGTGCTCCCTAGGGATTCATATTCCTTCGCCGGCTTCCCTTCCTCTCCCTCGCCTGAGACACGTTTACTTCTTTTTCCCTTTCCACTCGAGAATTATAAATATTTTTTCTCTTTTGCTCTCTCTTATTCTAGTAAAAATTAGTTCTTTTTGTTGTCGTCCTTCTCGCCCGCGCTCTTCGGCCACATTATACAAGGTGACCGCGTTAAATGGATTACGGGGATTACAATCCAGTGATGTAACGAAAATAGATTTGCCTAATGCCGTTGTAATAACTCGGCGAGTCGTTCTTGAAGTACTTACTCGTCTGACATCGACTTTCTTGTTTACCTCTTCGTTATATTTTGCTCTATTACACTGGAAAAAAATAAGTGTGAGTGCCCCCCCCAATTCTATGGTTGTCGTGCGTTGTCTTTGTCTATTCCCATCGTTCCCATTAGGTCACCTCGTGGCGTGGTGTAAATGATGTTTAAATCCAGTGGTTCGATTACAATAATTACAAACAATAAAATATTGAGTCGCTTTGGTTAAATAAACGTTTAGTTAAATTTTTATTATACTTACTTATGTATCTGTAGCGTATAATGTAGGTTATGGCAATCTATTCGTCAGATCAGTTCACCAATTGCTTTAATCAAGACTTAAAATATTGTGGCAGGTTAGTAGTTTATGACTAATACAATGACATGTAAATTAAAATTTAAAGAGAATATAAATTGGTGCAAAACTAAGAAAACGTTAATTTTTTTTGAGAGAAAGTTATATAGCTTTATTTTTACTTTACTCACTTAGCGTTGTTTCAAGGTAAATCATAGTTACAAATAGCTGATATATTTTTTAAACAATCTCCAATTTTTTTTTATTGTGGTGACTCCTGTGATAACTACTTTTAACAAAATATATCTAATAGTATAATTCTCACAAATTGGTAATTTACAAAAACAGTATGAACAGCAGATTTATTTTCCTTTAAAATGAAAATTTTTAAAAATGTATCACACTCAGAGGTGTGATACATTTTTTATTTTTATTTTTTTGAGAAAAATGTAATCAACATTAAGACTAAATTTTTTGCATTATATGTAATTTTAATCATGTATTATGTATACAAAAGCTGTTTTAATATATTCCTTTGCTCAGAACATTCAAAAAAAAATTCTTGCTTGAAATATACAATATTTAATTTTAAGGTATCGCACCTTTAATTTTTTTGTCTTATGAACTATAATCTCCTCTTGTTTTCGAGATACAGAGCGAGAAAATAAAATTTTTTAAACAGAATTTTTACGAAAATTTCCAAACGGGAAATATTTCTATGAAATTTGGAATTCCTGGGTTTTTAAGGACGCCAAATACGCTGGTCTAATTATTTTTTGGATATTTCACAGATGGCGCTAGTTACGCTATTACATTTTAGGTTCTAATTTTTTTAAGGTTAGGTTTTTTACCATTCGGGTTCCAATTTCTAATGTACAATTTTATTTTCTAAAAATAATGTACTCTTGTTAGAACTTCCTAATGTGGACGGTTTCCGAGAAAAAAGGCTTTTAATTGAACTCTTACAATATTACGGTGAACAAAATAAGTGACTTTTCTGAAAGTAGGCTTATGTCAAAACTTATTAATGGATGTCTCATAAACAACGCATACATTCTCAGTAATATTTTAAACTCTAATTAACTTTATGTCAAAATTTTAGTGATTGTTAGTGACTGTAGCTAGTAATGACTAATCACAAAAATTTTCATAACACAAAAAATTCTTATTTTTTGTCGTACTATCACCCCCTGAATTTACGGGAGGTCTTTCTGAAACACTCTGTATACGCAAGAAAATATTTTCTTCTTTCATGAGAATTATTTATTTATTTACTTTAAATTTCTACCCAGAAATATAATTTCTTACTGTAAAAATAGGCAGCATTTAAAATAAATATATTTTATTCTTAATTTTATGATCCAAGTACATAGATTTTATCGAAACATGTTTTGTATTGTATATTAATGTATCGTTTGTTTAATAGGTACAAAATTGAATAGTTTTGGTAAAAATAACTAATAAATTCTAAGAAAAATTATAGATATATAGTATAAATACTATTTTTTGCAATTGCAAAAAGGTTGTGGTGCTAAATGTGGCTGTAGAAGAGTAGGGATACTGTGTTCTCCAGCGTGTACTAATTGCCGAAACCAGTCTTGCTCAAATGTCCAATTGAATACAACAGACAAAGATTCATGTGATTTCGATGAAGAGACAGCTGATTCATCTTCATATCAACAATTTATGAACATCCAGCCAAAAAAAGAAGAGGAAAAAGAAGAAGAAGAAGAAGTCGAAGAACACATGACTGTTGAAGTCGACTTTGAAGAGTATGAATCAGATTAAATTATCAATAGAAATCAGAACTAGAGTTAAAGTTAATAACCAATATCAATATCAACAATCATCATGCAGTTAAAAGAGTATTGTCTCTGAAAATTCCGTCATAACAGTTCGTGGAGTAGGCCTACCGGAGAAACCACGTTAAAAAAAACGTGCCAAAGTACACTACCTCACAGATGGTATGGAAATGTGTGCATATCATATAGAATGTGACTCCTTCAACTATTAGAATCGCGATATCTCAGGAGTTGTGATTCTTAGAAAAAAAGTATAAGGACCATTTTTGTAGATAATTTTAAGATCTATAATTTTTGGCGGAGCTACTTTTTTGATAAAACTTACCTTTTTCGAAAGAAATCCAAAAAACTTCAAATTTTGACCTTTGACCCCGAATAACATTTTTAGCACTAATGGGATCGATGGGGACTTTTGACAATTTATTTCTTGTACCCAAGGTCTCCACCAAAATTTAGCTCTGTCGAAATTTTCGTTATTTGAAATATCTATTTTGATCGGACTACAGAATATTGGGAAAATTCTTACTGTAAAAAAAGTGTAAGTCATTGTCATAGTATTGGACAAGTTGCTAATTTCTACTTCAAATCAAATATGTATCAATTTTATTTAAAAAATATAGTATAAGGGTGCAAATCTTAATTATACTTAGTTTCATTTCCGAATATAATAAAAATGATGGGACATATCGCAGCCACGACAAATCCTGATAGGTTGCCGGCAATATGGATGTTCCCAGTAACATCCTCCCTGTAACTGAAGCCTGCTCCCTTGCCTGAAAAGGCTAAACGAATGTGCGAGTTTCTTCGCACCTATTGTATTATATTCCAGCTTTTTTCGTTTTATTTGATTGGACCCTTGTACGTAAATTGATATTGTTTTGCTGTTGTGGATGTAGTGAACAATTTTCTAAATTGAAAGAAAAATATATATATGTCTGATATTATATCGAAGACGTTTCATTAAAAAACACGTGAGGAGATGTCTCTACAGAGAATACTACATATTAAATATATTGATCCGCGTTTACGTTGGCGGGGCAGCTCAAGAGAAACGACATGGAAACATCAGGAGCATGCACGGAGGTGTGTTTGTTTTATATTTTAGCGAGACATTTAGGGAAGGAAATAGCGGTCATTAAAACGGACCCCATTTTTTCGTATAACTATGCCACATATGTCAATAGAAACAAGTGCTTTGCAAGGCTAGATGCCTTTTATAGTCGTCGTTATGGCTGCTCCAATGTTTGTAGGTTTTATATTTCACGTTTTTTTAAAACCTAAATGAATTAACAGTATTCATGTCCATTAGATGAAAATTAAGAATATGTACATAGTAGTGCTTACGATAATTTTTTTAAAGTTTGTTTTGTAAACAATAAGTGTTTTATATTTTTTAATTATTTGAAATGTACAAGGTGGATCCATATTAAATAGATTTAATTTTGTCTGACAAATTGCGTAAGTAGAAAAAACTAACAATAAGTATGCTTCTTGACTGTAGCTTGTTATCTCTTTCCATTTAGAGATATAGACTATTTTTTTTGAAAACGGTCATTCGAACTACATCCTGCATTTCAGTTACTAGGAATCGAACTAAAAATGGCAAAAATTTCCTTGAGTCACTTTTTTACTTCAAGTTGTTAACAATTTTTATTTGAAGAAGAATTTCGATAGAAAACTATTAATCATAATTTGCGGAATATAAGGTAAATAAAATTAAGGTCATTATTTTCTATATATGATATATAGATACTGTGGATATAATTCATTGTTGGACAGGACTGTAGTCCACAGAGCACTTGTTTCCAAATAATAACATTAGTTAAAATGATTAAGTGTTATAGTCTTTCCGATATCAATTGAAGAATCAAGAGGATGACAATATGTACCAGGTTCGGTCGCTGACGCAGTAACTCGGAATTGAAAAATTTGAAAAACTTGTTCCCATATTTATTTAGACATACCCATATACAGGTCTGATCGAACTAAACGTGCAGGTGGTAGAAATCTATCGCACTGTTGCTCTGGTCGACTGCGTCATAAATTGCAGTTGTCGACAAGTCGCCTGGCAGTGCAGTGCAGCAATGCGGAATTTGGTGTGATTCAAGTAATTTTAACTTATTATAGTTATGCAAAAACTCATTAGGGTCAGAAAAAAATAGAGTTGTTTGTGTAGTAATGTTGTAAGGTCACTTCCAAAAAAATATAGGATAACCACGTATTCGGAAGGCCTAATAAATAAAGACAGAAAATCGAAGAAAATTTTTACTCGACCTTTTCAAAAATAAGCAAATTACTATAGAGCGTTTGAACGTTGAAGCGAAACAGCTGATTTCCCTATTAGCCTTGATTCACAGTGCAGCGAATCCCAACTTTAGTAACAAAGTTATTAACGGATGAGTCAGTGTTTTTTAACCGTACTGTCATTTTTGAATAGGTAGGTACCATACTACTCTTTGAAAAGCAATAAATCTCACAATAAGGTATAAGTACTACAAACGAAATATTATTATTATTATTATTGAAAATATTAATTTACAGAGTAAATATGCATTTTAAAATTTTATAATCGTGTATTCATATTCTACTTATTATATTATTCTTAAAATTAATGACATTATGATTGAATCACCCTGTATACCAGTACGATTATACCAAAGCACTTGGAAGATTTCATTCCTCTAACACCTAAACTGAGGAACTGTGGATAGAGGCAAGTAAGTTCAATTAATTCATTTAAATCGCTTTATTTTAATTCTAAGGGCTGAGGGACTTCCATTTATATAGAATATTGGGAAACCTTGTATAGAAAAACAACGAACGTTCAAATAAAAACGTGGTCAAGTTGGTTCTGAAAATTTGAACGTAGGGCGTAGCGTATACCAAATGAACTTAAACGTCATTTGTCAAAGCGCTATATCGCCGCTATCAATTTGAATATTTTCGTTTTAAAAAGCGTTTAAAATGGTGTTTTCTCAAGAACAAAAAGTGTTTATCATAGTCCTACTTTAGAAATGGACGCAAGATTGATGGAATATGGAAGTATTCTATTGAGGAATGTTTCATAGAATTTCAAAATCAATTTCCCGGCGTTGTTGAGTACAAAATTTTCCAAAGTGCAGTTCAGCGTTGTGTTAATGTTTTTCGTGAAACGGGCAGTGTAACAAGAAAAGAAGGAAGCGGCCGACCTAAAAAGCGGACTGAAGAATTAAAAGAAAATGTCCAACAAATAATGGAAAATGCGCCAAGAACTTCTGTACGTGTTTTATCACAAATGGTGGGAGTATCAGTCGGTACCTGCCACACAGTGTTAAAAAAAGATTTGCGTTTGTTCTCCTATCGTTTAACTTGTCAGCAAGAACTTCATGAAGTTGATTTTCCGCGACGGGCTGTATTTTGTGAATGGTTTTTAAACAACTACGGTGAACTTCATAATATCACCTTTTTTTCTGATGAAGCCTGGTTTCATTTAAGTGGTTACGTAAACTCACAGAATATGAGAATGTGGTCTTCTGAAAAACCAGATAACTTTACACGCTCAAAAAATTGGAGTTTGGTGTGCTCTCAATCGAAGGAGGATTTATGGACCTATTTTTTTAATGGTACTCTTACTGCGCAAAGGTATAGAGAAGAAATTATCGCTCCTTTTGTTAACCAGCTGGAAGAAAACGAAATTACAAACTTTTACTTTTGACAAGATGGTGCAAGGGTAAATACGGCAGGCGAGACGATGAATATGTTGAGGGAAGTTTTCCAAAATCGACTAATAAGTCTCAATTCTGATCATGAATTTCCACCGAGGTCATGTGATATTACGCCGTGTGATTTCTTTTTGTGGCCTTACCTTAAAAACACTATTTTTGAACTGCCTATTCCTGATTTAAACCATCTGCAGGCTCGACTTATAGACAAGATTCGTGAAATTATCAATACCCCGAGCATCTTAGAAAATGTCTTTAATTCTTTGAGGAACAGGTGTGAAAAGTGCTTGGAACAAGGAGGGGGACACTTTCAGCATCTGCTTTAATTTATTGTTATAACAAGAAGGGGTACACTTTCCGCAGCTCCTTTAATTGATTGTTATTGTTATCACGATTATTCTTTAAAATAAAGTTATATAGTCATTAACGTTATTGAAACTGACAGCTGCTATACAGCTCGTTGAGAAATGAGGTTAAGTTGGTCGCTATAAGCTACTCCCTACGTCCAATGTGTCAGAGCCAACTTCGACCACGTTTTTATTTGAACGCTCGTTATATACAATTTTTCTAAATGTAAAGAAAAATAATTGTCGAGGAACGATAAAATGTTCCACACTAGTTATTCCAAAACATTAATTCAACTAAATATATTTCATTGCTAATTTCCCTATAGAGAATTCTGCTGATAAGTTATTTTAGTATCTAACAAAAAATTGAGAAATGTTGCTATTATCACTTTAATAAATAAATATTAAAATTACTCTTTCACTGTTGAGCAGTGTATGTGCAGTAATTTTTCTTCGTTTTATTAAATTAGTATATTTTTTGTTACACTCACGTTTGGATTTCGGTTTTATTAACATATTTTTAAGCAGTAAACATATACAAGCCGGTCCTGCGTCATGCACCAACAAACCAATACAAATGCAAGTATAAGGAAATAAATATATTTATAAGAAACATAATTGATTAATAATTTTCGTGGCAATGCTGCGCCGTAATTGACAATTAAACGTATCAAAGAGAGTAACGACAAAAACCAACAGTGCAACAAAAGACCTCCCAAAAAAAGGTCCATAGAACGAAATTGTTCGTAAAATAAACAATAAAGCACAAAAGATTCCTGAAAGAATGAAATAAAAGAAAAGCGTCGAATCCAGCCAGAAAAAGCCCGGCTATTCCTTCCTATATTCTCTTCAAATTTCTTTCCAACCGCCGAGCAAAACTGATTCTTTCGCGCGATCCATTAAAATTATTTGAGCACACTATGCTATATGATATACATAGCTGAAAAGGACACCCCAAGCCGCGCGGCACGTGCGGGAGCGAGAAGGATGGCGGGCGGGGCTATAGGCGCGGGGGCGGATACAATATGGCGGATAACATCCCCCCACTTTACCCCCTCCTTTCTCTCAGCATCATGCACTAAGAATTATAATTGCATATAATATGTATGTGTGTGTGTATATGAACTGAGGACTCGGCCGTCCGCCATAATTCACTAGATTTCAGGCATTTCAGGCGGTTTCGGGCGTCCCTTTGGATTCCTTGAGAGGCTTTCAGGCGAAAAGCTCGAGTTATTGTATTAATTACCATCTAATTAAGGGCGTTATTTATTGTTGTGGCAAAAACGTTGCAAATCCCCTTTGTCCGAAAATCTATAAATTATGTGATGTCCGGAGACCGCCGCAGGGCAGGACAAAGGGCATGTAGGGCCAAGGAGGGAAACTTTACTTCTAGTGTCGCGAGGTGTAGAACAATATTGGCCGTAGTAATCCCCAAGTTCCTTTATTTGTACGCTTACGTACTTTTTATAACAAAAATAAACAGCCAAAACCATTAGTATCTGGAAGAAATATTTGATACTTTAAATACTGCTTGTTATTATTTATGTATACAGGGTGAGTCGGCAGAATCACACCAAACTTCAAGAATGGATTCCATAGGTCCTAATAATAAGAAAAATGTTGTTATGCAGTTTTCATTTGTTTTTTTTGGTAGATTTCAATAAAAAAAAATTATTGATATTCTATTAATCATAGCGTTCTTTAAAAGGTTCAGAAATATCACCAATGACCTCTGCTTTGTCTACGAATTGTTGTATTTCTTTGATGAAACGTCGAATTGGTGCCTCCCCAATATTCACTCTAACTTTGTACTCTTTGTTTGTGAACCAGCCCCAAAAACAGTAATCTAGTGCTGTGAGCTCTGGAGATCTTGGAGGACTAATACGACCATTGCGACCTATCCACCGCCCTGAAATGTAACTTGACTGAATGTGCAGGAGCTTGCAGGAATATCCTCTAGTAGTACTTGTAATTCATTTTTGTTCCATTTCAAGTCAAAAGTTTTATTAATTTTGTTTACGATTTTCAACTTGAATTTTAAAACAGTTTGTGTAGTAAAAATTGGAAAATGATAATTTTTTTATGTGGACTATTTATTCTATGGATAAATAATTTTGTAATACAGGTACGCCATTGGCGTAGATACTGGGTACGCAGAGAACTTTTTTAGCAAAAGGAAAATATCTACCACTGTTTTTTTTTAATTTAAACTTGTAAAATCCTCGATCAATTCGTGATTAGAAACATTATTATAAAATGTTCGTAACATTGACTGCTCCTATGACAACTGAGGTTAAAAAATGTTTAAGCTTTTGAAGTATCAAAAGCCAAACACAAAAAAGTTGTCTGTACTTTTCATGCGACATATGTTATCCGTAGTATTTTGGCCTCCTGATCACGAATCTGGTGTCAGAATTGAGCTATCACATGACAGGATTTTCCTAACTTCAAAAAACAGATCAAAAATAGTAAAAATTCACGAAAAAGAGCTAGGAATAATACAAAAAAATGTTTTTCTATATTCAAATGTTCATTTATAAGCTTCCGCCGAACGTGAATCTGCGGTCAGAATTAATGGTTCCTTTTTTTAGCTTAAAAAAAAACGATTAAGGTCAGATATCACGAATTTTCAAAAAAATAACAGATTCGCGCCAAATTTGGTATACGGGGTTTTTCGGGGTCACTGATCACGAATCTGAGATCTGATATACAAAATTCGTTTTTAAAAATTGAATCAATTACTTACCTATGTACTTTAAGAAGGTTAAAACATGATTGGGTTATAAAGTAAATAAAAATATTACAAAATGAATTTCTCAATTTGACCTCGAATTAGTAATCAGCGATCCCGAAAACTGCCGTACACCAAATTTAGAGCGAATGGGTTATTTTTTGAAAATTTGGTAGGCCATCTTGGATCCGCCATCTTGAATTTTGAAAAATTGACCTCAGATCCGTAATCAGCGATCCCGAAAACGCTCATATACCAAGTTTAGAGCGAATGAGGTATTTTTTGAAAATTTGGTCGGCCATCTTGGATCCGCCATCTTGAATTTTGCAAAATTGACCTCGGATCCGTGATCAGGGACCCCGAAAACCTCCGTATACCAAATTTGGCGCGAATCTGTTATTTTTTGAAAATTCGTGATATCTGACATTAATTGACCTGTTTTTTGAGGTTAGAAAAAGAACCATCAATTCTGACCGATGACTGACATTCAGCGAGGTCTTAACCAAATGAACATTTGAATATAGAAATAAAAATTTTTTGTATTTGTTCTAGCACTTTTTCGTGAATTTTTGCAATCTTTGACCTGTTTTTTGAGGTTAAGAAATTCCTGTGACGCGATAGCTCAATTCTGACACCTTATTCGTGATCAGGAGGCAAAAATACTACTGATAACATATGTCGCATGAAAAGTACAGACAACTTTTTTTTTGTGTAGCTGTGTTATCTTAAACAGCAGTTAAAATAGTTATTAGATTACAATTTTTTACACTGCATCTTTTCTGCTACTTTATGGAAACAGTAGATACATACAATGCGTTACAGAAAAAAAAAAAGAAAATGGTTAGTAAAATTGTTAGCACTCTTTATTGAATACGCTTGAGGCACGTGGAATCGAAAATTTTTATATGACAACTGTAAGTTTGGCAAAATTTATAATTAACACCTTGTGTACAACAATATGAACAGAAATTTAAAGAAAAAATAAATTGTGATTTATAAATTCGTTTTCTCAGTGTAACCCTAACTTGAAAAAAATAGCATTTGTTAAAAACCAGCTGTAGATATTTAATTTTAAAAAGCTGATCTAAGTAAATATAAACGAATACAAAGCATAAGCATATTTCAATTTTATCCAAAATATTTCCATTAGGTATTCAATTCAATTAGATTTTTTTAAATAGGTGGTTGTGAAAACAGTACCCCTACGGTAGTAGGTACATATTTAACTTTTGACTTACCTATTAAGCAATCTTCATTTTATAGAGTACATGTTTATGTATCTACTCACATATTTGTATTTCTTTGTTAAATTTACGTACTTGTAACAATAACACTGAGAAAACAAACTATTAACTTGTAATAGAAATGAAATGGAAATGAAAATACCGAGAGGGACAGAGGGACAAATTGTCTCTAAGTAGTTTATTCGACTTGCAGTAAATACGAGTACATTCATAGATGTCCCTTCTTGTCTTGGCTTTTTGGAGGCCATGGTCAGTTTCGATTAAATATAGGTAGTAATACAAAATTATTAGAACTCTCTTACGAAAACAATCGTTTGTGATTACATCTTTATATTACACAGATATGAATAGAATAATTAATAAGAAACAAAAAACAACACTGAAAGAATTAATTAAACAATGTAATGAATTGTGCGGAGCTGGTTAAAATTTTTCAATCAATATAATAACAGAGAAAAATGGGGAGGTGATTTTCTTTGTCTTTGTCAATGTCATACTACGAAACAGGCTTCTTAGTCGCTATGTATCTTTATTTGGGGTCTCCATCCCCTGGAACACATCTTATTTTTTTTATATATGCGTTATCTATATTAGATTATTCATTTCAAAATTAATTTTTCGATTTAATGTTTCGTAATAACCTTATGACAGTGTAAATTGACTTATTCTGAACCAAGGAATATTTGGTGTAGTATTTTCCAGGCACCTTGTAGATACAAATCATTACAAATAAGTTTGCGTCTGAGTCAGTTCCGCTTACAAATTTGTAAATTCGCTATCCCAAATCTCAGCGCCTAAGTCTTATTCCTTCTAGCCGAATCTCGCCTAGCTCTGCCTGAAATATTTTATGATAATAATTGTAAAAAAGTAAGTGCCTATTAATTTATTTCCATTTTCATTTTAAATTATTCAGACACAATTGATGTCTGCGCACGAGTAAACCCATAATTAGTGCATGCGTGTACCTCTGCTACAACTCGAAATAAAAGGAAACCGGAAAGATAGAATTAAATTTTTTTTATAGAGCATTTAATTCGGAGGCAATTATGTTGATTTCGGTCACAAACAATTAAACACCGTTAAGGTAAAAATATATGAACCTCATTAACTTCGAATACGCTCTACGAATAATTTGATACCCGTGTTTTACATCTCATTATCATAATTATGTAATTTTATTATAATTATCCTAATGAACTGAAACGGTAGTCTCGTTCTTTGTTTACCGGGGATGTAATGACGGCTATTTAGATAATTATCTTTGGACAAATTTGTTATGTAGATACGAGTAAATTTTATAAATTACTTGTTGTGTAATCTTGAAGAAAATATACACTGCTGGCCATTTTTAGATTACAGTACTGAAAACAATGCATAAGACAAGAAAAGTTTACGGTTGCTAGATGAAGAAGAAGAGTTTTCATCCGTTTCTTGGGACATTTTACAACAGTGCTATGTTTAACTTTATTTATTTATTAATAAGAATTCGCAATATTTTTCTCTCATCAGTGACAGCACTTTTCCACACAGTGACTAATGAAAGAAAATTCTCTGAAAAATGTTGCAAGGAAGTTGAAAAAACTATGAGGTTGCAATTATGAAATCAATGTATTTAAATGAGTGTAAGATATACTTAATAAAATTCTTTATGTGCTTATTACAATACTGCAAATAATATTTCAAAATCAGATAATTAATGTATTTTTTTATTCTAGTTGCCTTTTTCTCTTTATTAGAGACATCGTACTTTCTCTGTCAATTAAGGACGCTCGTCATGGAAAATGGTAAAATCACAAGAAGGTTGCTCCATCGTAAATGATCATGGGTATTAAATGATCTTTAATTGTCTGGTAATTTTCACAGAACACAAGACTTTAATACTATAATAAACTAAATTTTATGTGTTACATTAATATCCTGAATCTATGGAAAGGTTTGTTCTTATGCCATCGGCTTTGGTCACCTATGCAAAAATTATGTTTCTGTTCAAATGTGACAGAAAATTTTTAAATGTGCCTGATACTGTTAAACCTCCACAAAAAGAATAAAAAGAACTGTCAAAAAATTTGAAAATCGAATGAACAATTTCTAAAAAAGATGAGATTGTCAAAATCTGGAAGGATTAAAAAAAATTCAATAGCATCAGGCGACGCATCAGGTTAATTTGTGTAACGCTTATACCAAAAATGTAAAGATTCAAATATTTGGCGAACAGTTACAAAGTTATAAAAAAAACCGATTCATTAATTTCTCTAAAGACCTATGCAAGTTTAAAGAAAATTGGGCATGGAAGAAGGATATTATTCAAATTTCAATTTTTTTGTAAATTTACCAATTTTGTACCTCTTTGTACCATTTCCAAGACTGCATAGTGGATAACGTAATTATATTGTGTACTAGAATGGGGATGATTCACTTTTGCTTAATTAAATATTTGATTATAGTAAATTTAAAATGTGACAAACTGATTTTCCATGTATATACCTACCTACATTAAAAAATCACCAGTGACGCATTTCTCTACATCACGCTTTTTAGACATGAAACATGTCCTGTTAAAAGTTTAAAATCTCATTTCAACATAACTGCGAACCAGTGTCCACTTATGACCCCTATCTGAGTTGCGTTTCAGGGCAACCCTAACCCTTCATCACTGCCCTTATCAATGTAATTTGTGACAATTTTATAGATCTCTCCTATCTGTGTCGTTATGCATTAAGAATGAAATCGATATAAAATGCATTTTATTTAAGACATACCTAAATCAACTGAATTAAATATTTTTCTTAAATCTTAGTAATCATCATAATTATAGATTTCAGTTATTTTAGCACTAAAATCTTTGGAATATTATCAAATAGATTAATATTACTCACAAAGAAGGTATTATTATACTTAAACCTTATGACATATTGGTTATTTCGTTTTTAAGTTTGCTATACATCAGCCATCCTCGCGAGAAATTTAAAATCATTTTAATTACTTATCATAAAAATCTTCAAAAACAGAAAAATTAAAAGAAATAGATATAGGGAAGTGCAACATGGTGTTCCATTTAGAAAAACTAAGTTTTGGCGCTACGAATCAAATTCGACAAGAAATTTTCACTACTTTGCGTAAAATTAATTAGTTCTTAAAATAACTGTGACAAAGGATAGGCATCCCCTATCTCTCTTTCAAATATCAATACTTTAGCTTGTACGATGTAAAAAATATGCATTTTTGAATTAGGCTATCAAAAAGCTTTTTTTAAAGAATTGAAATATCTCGAAGACCATTAGAGATAGATATAGGGAAGCTTGATAAAAGTCCCCTTAAAATTACGGGTAGAATTCAAATATGCAAAAATGTACAGGATGTTTCACTTAAAACAAGCAAGTAAATGGCGTAGTAAAAGTGCTACGACAATGGTAATTATTTTATTTAAAGAGAGCACTCCCGAAAACCCCAAAGCCTTAATTTGCAAAATTGAAATCGATTGAAATCTATAATATTTTATAATAATAAGTAGATTTAGTGCACGTGCAGAGTTTAACAGAGCCGGCGCGAGGGTCGGTGGCCTTCACAGCTGACTCGCTGACTGATTCAGTTATTCGGATCCTTGTAGTAGTTGGTGTAGCGCCGATATCTTTCTTTTTTACGTCTACTGTAAATTGTGTTCGCTGTGTGGATTTAAATAACTATTTATAATTTACATTAACAACTATTAGTTGGGGAAAAAGTTAAGTAATATGCCAAAAGAGGAAAGAAATAGACGGGAATTATTTGAAATGTGGTTTGACAGTGATGCCGAAGGTTACAGGGATATACGTATTAAAGAAAATGACCTGTTTTGTAATGTACATGTAAACGCATTATAAATTCTTGTTACAAAACTAAAGTGACAATACATTTGAAGAGCCATGCCTCGTCCAGCGCTGAAGACTCTTTATTTTTCTATGAACTTACAGACGCCTTTCTTTCAAGCAATATTCCATTAAATAAACAGAGAAACCCAAGGTCCGTAATTCCCTAAATTGAAATCACATGGACTATCCCTAAATGAACATTTGGTATAATGGACGATGTACAAAAAATATATATACGATGCCAATAATATACGCCCAGTCAGTAGTACGATAAAAGAATAAATACAAAGAGTGTTGGAAAAAATTTTGGAAAACATATGTAAAGTTTTATCTGGTACATATCAGGAGTTACCACCAAATATATTAATATATAGTTCATACCTCAACAATTTGTCATACTGTCTGTTGTTAACAGTAGACGTTGAACGGTCGTTTTCCCTACACAAGTTAATATTAAGTGAAGAAAGCACGTAGTAATATGTTTTAACTCCTTCCAATATGCCACGGAAGCCCTGTTTCAACACTAAGGTTTATCCGGTAAGGAGTGTGATTTAATTTTATATAGATATATTATCCTCTACTTAGCCTTGCTCTTTGGTAATAGTACCATGTTGTGACATATTTTCTGTAAACATATTAATATTTTCATTCTTAATCTGACTACGGTCCCGCGCCGCACTAAGCCTAATAATAACAATTATTATTAATTATATGAATTTTATGCACAAAAAAATATAGGTACAAAAAACACCTATAACGATTCGATGTAATATTACGTAACGATATTTTACCTCTCCCTGTCTGTTCTACCAACAATTTCATCAAGAAGGCTGGTGTAATTCGTTAAAACCAGGGAATTACGTAATCCCAATTTATGAATTTCCCGTCCGAAGATGGGCCTACAAATTATTCATGCGACCTATCGCTAAACACACAGACCCTGGCCATTAGCTTAAATTATCCTTAAACGGCTAATGTCCAGACCTCCCATTCAAATCGGCCATGATTAATAGCACCTTCTTAAGCCAAATGTAACTGTAATTAATTTCAATCAACACTCTAAAAGCCCGAATTAATCATAAGGCGGCCGGGGATGACCGGTGGTTAGGGGGAGGGGGTGGCGGCCAGTGCCGAGGCGACGGGGTTGATAGCGGAGCGAAGGGGTGTAATTATTTGTACCAGAAGATCGAGGAGAACATTGTATGGGAAGAGAAGTGTCGTAAGGAAATAGTATACAGGGGGTAAGAAGTTTAACTGCCATTACTTCAGCATGAGAATAAATGAACAAAGAATTTGTATATGTATATTACAGAGGCGTAAGATTCGCAGTTTTCAAAATACAGCAAGTATTAATACTGGGGAGTTTCATCACAACGTGACAACAGCGACAGTGTACACGCTGCAGACTTGTCCTACGGAAAAAATGTAAACAGCTATTATTGTGAAACGTTTAGTAAAATTCAAGACAATTGTTTTGCAGTTTTTAAATAAATAAAATAAAATGTATCAATTTTGTGGTACGAAGATAGTGATGTGCTTAAATTTTAGCTCGAATTTTACTAATTATAAATCTCTTAAAACAGGAACTTAATCAAATTATGTATTTGAAAAATATGTAATTAAAGTACCCAAAGATTCACGTCGTCCAAATAATCATACGTATTAAAAATAACTTAGGTAGCAAAAAAGCAAAATTCAGTAATTTTTAAACGCACAAGTATTGACACAAATTTATGATTTTTGAACTGAAAAGACGTAAATAAAATAAAAATTGCTGAATAGTTCCATATTGAATTTGTTATTCTAGTATATTGTAATATATAAATGTTTTAACAATTACAAAAAATAATTTGCTGATGTAAATTCAAAAAGCTTAAATTAATATTCATATGGACTACTATTGTGCATGCTGTCTAGGTACAGTATCAGTTTTTCCTCTCTATTTTTTAATAAGCATTATCCCCTACGGAAATATTAATTATTTTTCCGAAACATATAAGTGTGAAATGATAAAAGTAAATAAATGTTTTTATAGTTTTCTTTTCGTATAGCCTAATAACTTTATAACATGTTTACATATCCATTGTTTCCACGCAATAAGCATGACGGCGGCCAGCCCATAATAATTTTCCCTTCCGAGTTGTTATTGAGTTTTACGTAAAAATTACGGTATCAGGTCGAAGCTGATTGGTCTAGAACCCCTATTCAACCCTTTGTGCAATATTTGTATACTTACTTAATCGAAACTGATGGATTTCCAATGAAATTCTTGCCTTGGCATTACTGTTACATGTTTAGATGACGTCAATGGGTTAGCGTGAAAGACATAATCGAAGAGATTAACCCCTGTCAAATAGAAGCCATTTTATAAAAATAAATTGAATTATACAGAAACGCGTTTTCTGGTTATGATATACCCTGATAAATATCAGGAACTAGTGAAGCGTACCGATTGATTTGAAAATTATATTTCGTTATATAAATGGTTCAAAATAAATACAATTTTTAAGTCGTACTACCAAGAAGATATAATTTTATTATAACCATGTCAGGAGATCAAGTTCATTAAACAGTACTATTGTACTACCATTTCATTCATGAGTTGTTAAAGTGGTTTTGTAAATAATAAAAGCTTCAAAAACTCTCCAGAGAAACATGCATTGTAGCCGTCGTCAAGCAACTAAATATTAAATAGGTAACGACAAAGTCAGTTGAATCTGAAGTACCTTGTTCACTACTACCGTTTTTTATTATTTAGGACAGTGCAATTACTTAACTAGATGGCGCATCTAACAGAAACGCAGCGGATAGAAATTCTAATTTAGTTGGGACACGGTGACAAAGCCAGAACAATATTCAATAACAAGTATCCAGATCATTCAATCAATCAAGCCACTGTAAGCAAAAATGCCAAGAAATTTCGAGGTTCTGGTCACATAAAACATATCCCCAAAGCAGGTCGTATGAAAATAGATGAGGACTTAAATTAAGTTAAATATCTTATTGCAGTTGCAAGAAAATCCTCATGGCTCGAGCAGAGATATTGCTGGAGGAAATGCAATTTCCCAAAGATTAGTTTTGCGTATTTTGAAGAAAGAGAAATATAACCCGTACAAAATTCATTTAGTTGATTTTGTGAAACCATTTCAACATTATCCAACACACACAACACTCACAGTTTCATCAGCAAATTCTTTTCTCAGACGAAGCAACTTTCTGTTTGAATGGTATTGTTAACCGCCAAAACTGCAGGTATTGGAGTCAAAACAGTCCTCATTGGATGACTGAGGCACATACTCAGTACCCACAGCAATTGAATGTGTGGGCAGGCATTCCCTCACGGGAGACAGATATTTGGCCTTCCTTTAGTTTGAACTAATTCCCGCCCTCATTCAAATTTTTCCAAACGCAAATGAACCTGACATGCCAAGCGATAATTTGTATTTTCAACAGGATGGCGCGCCACCTCATTTTGCTCGATAAGTCCGAGGTTATTTAGACGAATGTTTTCCGGGGCATTGGCCTCCGAGATCACCCGATCTCACTCCTTTGGATTACTTCTTATGGGATTATTTAAAATCCAAAGTTTATGTAAATCCACCGCAAAACATCGAAGACTTAAAAACCCGAATCAGGCAGGAAATTAGGAATATTGACAGAAACGTACTAAATAATGTTCAAGATGGGTTTGTACATGGGCTTGGGTATTGTCAAGAAACCAGTGGATGGCAATTTGAACATTTAATTTAATTTTGTTTGAATTAGTTTATAATCCTGAATATTTCGCAAATTTTTCTTACAGTAGCTTGAATGATTGTATGATTTGGATATTTATTATTGAGTAATTCATATTACTCTTGCTGTATTCTGGTTTTGTCAGTTTGTACCAAACAAATTAAAATTAAGAATTAAATTCATTAGCTGTGCTTAAATATTTGAAAAACACAAAATGTATTTAGCAGAAAGTACACCAGTTCCCACTGACTTTGACGTTACAGTCCTTGCGTATCGAGAGTAATTTTTGAAAATTTTCCATATTCTATATTCGAACGCCATTATGTCGAAAACGGTTAAAGATAGGTATAGGTTATGTTACATAAAAAATTATCAGAATTCCATGGACAATTGAATGAAAATACAAAAAAGTAGGGTTTCCATTTAAAAAGTTGCCTAACTTTTTTTTGGGCCACCCTGTATAAATGAAAATTGCTTCAGAAAATGCGCAACTAAAAATATATTTCGATGGGTCCGAGCGATTTTTCAAATAACGATTATCTGATTTTTAAATAAATATATTCCATACTTTTGTCAATCAAAAACCTCTCATCACAATTTATGTAAAACACACATTTCACTAATAATTTACTGTTATAGATTTCAAAAGACAGCTTTGCTTTTGTACCAAATATACAAATATTGATATTCATTGTATAATACATTTACTTTTTGCAATTGGATATATTGGTCTACCTATCCATTTTTTTATTTAAGTCAAATAAGTAAGCATTCTAGGGCAACCAAAGCATTTATTCCTATAGCAACACAAGTTCTTGTCTCTAATGCTTTATTCAAAATAAAACCAACATACAATTGCTACAAAACTGTAGTAATACAGTTCACTCAATTTAATTATTTACCTGCAACAAAGTATTTGCTACAATTCAAATATTCAATTACTACAGCATTACGTCTATTTACCTTTAATATACGTTCACTAAGGTTTAATGTATAATAACCGTCGCAACATAGTTTAATTACTAGAGTAAAAAAATTTAGTCAATGTTAGTAGCCACAATTAGTTGAATTGTTCACTTGTGGCTAGTGATTGGAGTCAGGAGTCTTGCTGTAGCTGCTGCAATTGAATTGTTTGTCTGTCCTCTATTACATATAACTTTTTTGCTGTGGCAAGTAAATTTTCATTTGCCATTCCTGATTTTTTTCGCCAATGCGATTATCTATCTACCAATCTACTTCTGTTCTGTTCAGAACTCCGTACATATCATCGATGCCATGACATATGAGACATTTCCTAAAACCACCAGCCCTCCCGCAGGCGTCGCGTCGCCACTGAGGGCAAACAATCCAAAGGACCGCGGCTCCTCCGTCCTGCAGGTCCTGTAATGATGCGTATGTTTGCGTAGTGTACATTTGTACGTATAACATATGTAGAGTGACCATCCGGGCGGACATTCGCTTAACTGGCGCGATATATCAGGGGATTCGGCGTTGTCGGACGCGGCCGGCCCCTTCCTGCCCCTTGACGGGGGTCCTCGGGCTGATGCGGAATAGGGAAATCGCCTTATCTGCGCCGCGACGTCTTCGCTATTTCTACCACGGATTACTCGTGCGAATTATGGTCGAGGGGATAACAACGTCGAGACCAAACTATGATGTATATAATTAGTCTAACCAAATTACACTTGGAGAAAAAAAAATTGTTACCTGGACTTTTGTGGAAATGGTAAAAGGGCTTATAATACACCTAAAAAAAAAATAAATGCGTGGTGGAGGGTTGATTTGGGGGGTTGAAAAGTTGTGAAAAATTGTATCATTGAGATTTCTGGCGAAAGTTGACGTCAAACAATAAAGTGTCCAATTCAAATCTTGTAGGTCATTCAAAAATTTACAACTTTTGTAGAGGGCACTTTTTAAGATAACCTCAAAATTTCCGAGAAAAATGCGAAAAACTGTTTATTTTTCTGATTTTTCGTTTTTTATTTCTCATTTCCGCAAAAATAATTTAATTTTGACGAAACTTGGTGAAAGTATACCTTTCTGTGTCTTAAAGAAACACACATTTTTTTAGAAAAAAAAATGAATAAGTTTCCGGGATATTCATTTTATCAGGTCTGAAACACTTTTTCTTCAAAGAAAAATTCTACTTAAAAAAATCGTCGTACACAGTTTTGCCGGTAATCATTTTTTTTATTTTGACATACTTTTTGGTGAAATAAAAAAATCTGCAATCACAATTCAACAACATGCTCAAAAATGCAAAAAAAAATAAAAACTGACTTGCAACAATGAATTTTAAAGTAATTGTTGATAATTTGTTTAAATTAAAGTACATTCAAAAACTGATTACACCATTTAATTCTACGGAAAAAAATAAAAAAACTGTGTCTCATTGTTTAACAAAATACTTTATTTCACCAAGTTTCGTCAAAATTAAATTATTTTTGCGGAAATTAGAAATAAAAAACGAAAAACAGAAAAAACCTGTTTTTCGCATTTTTTTCAGAAATTTTGAGGTTATCTTAAAAAAATGACCTCTACAAAAGTTGTAGATTTTTGCATGATCTACAACTTTTGTATTAGATACTTTTTTATTTGACGTCAACTTTCGCCAGAAATCCCAATAATACAATTTTTCACAACTTTTCAACCTCCCAAATCAACCCTCCGCCGCCCCTGCTCACGCATTTATTTATTTATTTATTTCATTTATTATAAGCCCTTTAAACATTCCCACTTATAAAAGTCCAGGTAACAATTTTCTTCTTTTTTCCCTCTAAATGAGTTATTTCGATCGGTCTAAATAGGAGAAAAAACCCAAACTCAGTTTCCTTCTGAAGTATCGTTATATTAAATATTTGTTACTGTAACCGTAGAACAATAGAAGAGGTAATATCAGCAATAATTATAGAGGCAGCGTCAGCATTGTTGTTCAAAATTATCTTCCCAATTTTCTGGCGAAAGAATCTTCCAATCTTTCAGCTATTTGTTGCTTTTTCACCCTCCAAAAGCGTCTGCTCCAAATCGGTTATTTATATTTTCTAGTGTCAACACATTCGTCATTGGTGATCACACTTGTGCAAGTCCTATACGGGGTGGTTCAGAATTTATCTAAAAAAACTCAGTTTCTACGAATTAACACAAACGTTGTCATCTTACTTCACCATAATACAAATGCTTCACCATAACACAAATGTTGCCTTGCTTCATCATAAATTAAAATAATACCCATCAACTCCGAGTTGCTATGCACATAAGCCATTTTTGACACTTGAAAAACTAATGTAAACACTATCGCAAAAACGTTAGAGACTACAGTAGTCCACCGATGTAAGGGATACAACTTAAATTATTTTTTCTCAGAAACTATAAGGATTTTATAAAATTGTTTTACTATATTGACATTTTTCATGACGCAGCTAAGCCCAAATTTTTTTGGATAAATTGTGATTGTATTTCTAATTATTTCTTGAGTTCAAACCAGTGGCTTTGAATCTTTGACCCATTAAGGATATTTGGTTTCTTATAATTTAACAAACTTAAAAAACACCTTGTATAAAATATGCCATACGTTTACACAGATATATTTCTTTAGTGAAGTATTACGAACCTAGGTAGATATTTTCTACAAATAATTCGAACCTCTCTAAGACTGTTACGTTTTACATTAACTCCCTAGAAATTCCTGAAACTAATTTTCACGAAATCAATAACCTTAAATTACAAAAATTGCAACTTAATGTCAAAGGAGCATTTATAAGCGAAGATAACGAAAGGTGCTACGTCGGAATCTATAAAAGCTCCACATAAAGTTAAGGCCTCATTATATATATTTTTAGATGTAAAAGCTTTCGACACTCTAAGCCATTTACAGCTGTTAGGAGCTCCAGGAGATATTGGCTTTAAAGCATCTGACTAACTAGACTGCAAGTTGAATTTGACTACCTAGCTATAAGTTTCACGAAGCTTTTAAGTATAAACAGTTTAAGTGTTTTTAATATTTTTATGATGTAGATGTCACGAGTACATTACTAAATTTAAAGTACCTAACAGAAATTTAAAATAACTATGAAGGATCTTCTATAAGATGAAAAGTAGCTGTATATTTACCATATTTTATAAAGAATATTTTGTAATCCTTCAAAAAATCCAACTGCTGGAAACTGACTGATCCAGAGTTCATTCGATATTCAATTAAGAATTTTCCAGCACAGACTTGTCCCAAGTCGACTCTATAAGGAGATAATAAATTACGAGTCCTAATTAAATAACACACTCGGCAACATCAGTTAGTGTTAAAGAAAAACGAAATTTACACACGATTGTGTGCAAACGCGGATCCGTTCGGTAAGAGTTACTGCTTGGATACCGCCATTTAAAAGCATCAAATCGCGCTGTAGAGTCATTTTAATGATGGCAGTGAATGGGTAATATGAAACGAGTCTTAGAAATTGGACGTTCTTGTTCTTCGATTTCGATGTGTGATGGGCATGTGACTATCGGATCGATTGGAAAAGGAAACACCAGTTTAAAAGGCAGAGATGGTCAGGTCCGGAGTTGGGGAAAGTGTGATCATATGGAACACGTCCGAGCGATTTTTCAAATAACGATTATCTGATTTTTAAATAAATATATTCCATACTTTTGTCAATCAAAAACCTCTCATCACAATTTATGTAAAACACACATTTCACTAATAATTTACTGTTATAGATTTCAAAAGACAGCTTTGCTTTTGTACCAAATATACAAATATTGATATTCATTGTATAATACATTTACTTTTTGCAATTGGATATATTGGTCTACCTATCCATTTTTTTATTTAAGTCAAATAAGTAAGCATTCTAGGGCAACCAAAGCATTTATTCCTATAGCAACACAAGTTCTTGTCTCTAATGCTTTATTCAAAATAAAACCAACATACAATTGCTACAAAACTGTAGTAATACNATAATATAAAAAATATAAATATAATATAATATATCAAATATATTATTTTCAAGTGAATTTCGCTATTTTAGCGGCAGGACTATGAATATTATCGTCATTTTCTTCGGACTCGCTGTCGCTTGCTTCCCCCACCCTTCCGCCGCGCCACGGCTCGCCGAAAAATCAAGCGACCTACTGACTTTTAATAATATTTCTTATGCAGCTAACATACTTCCACAAAAAACATATTTTTATCTGGGAGAGTTCTCGGCTTGCCGATTATGACGAATCTTGACGATTTTTTTTTTAACTTGAAGCTCTTTTCATAAGCTTTCCAAATATGTAATAATATATAACTATATCACGCTCGTGCGTCGTATATTTCATTTTGCAACTAAGGCTAAAAAATTAAAAAAAATTTCCAGGTTGCAAATTTGAATTAAAAAAAAATGATAGATTTCAATGTATTATTATGAAATCTACCATGAAAAAAATAAGTGCGATTGTGGAAGATGCTCGGGATCGTCCAGACTAATACTTGGTTAATTTGTTTATAAGGCCATAACTTGTAAACTATTCATCTTACCGATTCCAGATTTCATGTGAGTTATTAGACAGTGATAAGGAATAAAAAAAATAAATTTCTTCTGTTTATAACTTTTGATCTAATCAATATTTTTTATGTTCGAGGGCTAGTTTTGTAGGTCTTTTAAAGATAAAAAAGTTCTTTACTGTTTACTCGTGGAAATGAACGGAAAAAAGTCATAAGCGAAAAACGTGAATTTACGTAAAAATTTTACAATTAACCACCCTGTAAACAATGCTCCCCCCATTTTTATGATAGTGGAAACTAATATGTTATTGTACATAATATTTAGCATCTATGTATAGTGATAAATTCGGCTTAGGACTTCCATATTAGCGACACTATGTGCTATAATACTATGTTAGTTAACCGAAAGAAGACTTTTCACCTAGATTTTCAAACAATCATATCGTACTACCAATTATATAAATTTTAACTACGCTACACTAGGAGTTTTGGAGGTGTTTTATTTAACAGGTCTCATATGAGCAGCAGGGTTGCATATTCCCACCTTTTCTTTTGCAAAAAGAAGGAAGCTAATAATAAATCAGCAATTCGTTTGTCAAAAGTAGTTCTTAGTTTGATAATGCAGACATTATTATTATTTTCAAGTTAAGATAAAATATTTGGTGGATCAGGATAATAAGGGTTCGTTTATAAGTAGTGATTTACAATTTTCGAAAGCATCCTTAAATTCAGATGTGTGAACTATTCTTTCATTCTATTTTAAACAATTTGTTAAAGATTTCGTAATTTGAGCACAATTTTTAATAAATTGGCGGTAATAACCGACTAAACTTAAAAATTACTTAATTTCTTTAGCCGTTTTGGGCTTGGCTTAATACCATTGTGATTAGATAGAACGTATTCTATAAATTCTATACTTCTCTTTAAAAGTTCCAACTTATTTAGCTAAATTTTTAAATGTGCTCCTCATAATTTGGAAACAATGTAAGAATTGTAATATGTTCTTGAAGTGAGGTTAAAAATATGCATGTAAACTAAGCAAATTTTGTCACGTAAATCTTTTAATACATGGTCCATTATTCTTTGAAAAGAAACAGGAGCATTTTTAAGGCCAAATGGCATCCCAAGAAATTCGAAATGTTAATTTTCGACATTGAGAGTTGAAAATAAATTTGGATATATTTCTATGTGATGATAACGAGGTGCAACGTCAAGGGTACAAAAATTATTACATTTGCCTAGTTTGTCAAATATATCGACAATGTTAGGACTTGGATACCTCTTCATTTCACAGAACAATACTATGAAAAATTAAAGAAACATGCTAATGCAAAATATTTCTTCTCCACAATTATAATATATTAACTAATAAAGGCCCTAGGACGAGGTTCTGAGGTACACTGGAAGGAGACAGAAATTCAATATATTCAAATCCGTTGTATATAACGACTGGCTTCTTCTAGTTAAATATGATACGGTTTCCTTGATGGTTTAAAATCGTCAATTGAGAATCACGCGCAAAAAGTGACACATCGATCCAAGTCCGACCCTGAACACACTCGCATTCCTTAACCCGCCCGCTGCAAATGTTAATATATTCTGAAGAGTTTAATTTAGCACATAGCTCCAGCGGGCGGTAGGGCCGGGGGGAGCGCGGGGGGCACCGGCCGACCCCGCTGATCTGATATTCCGATCGTGTCTCCGCTGGCATTGTGGACACAGGAATATATTAAAAGTGGATTCGGTTTGTTGACGTTTGCACAGTCAGATTGTGAGGAGGGCTGCCAAGATGCCCGCCGCTCTTCGCCTCTGCTGGTGCGAGAACTTCAAAGGACGGGATATCGCCTTCCTCATCGGACCTTTCGTGATGGCAGCTCGCGGGAGTATCTATCTGAAACTCCTTAATATTATTGCACGGGTCCGCATTATGCGGGGGTGTTGGTCGTGCACGATTCCGGGAGAGGATTCTTTAAAGTCAACTGTCTTGGATTTATTGAGGTTCTCTTCGCAGGTTCCATTTGTGGAAATAAAGTACGCATATAATGCATAGTTTGTTTAATTTAGCGAAAAAACATTTTTTCCAAACTTGCAAATTTGTTGAACTGTTAGTTTGCAGATAATCATTTCCATTTCTCCTAAAGTAATCCTACGTTTGAATACAGTCTAGCATATGCAGTTTTATTGTTGTAAAAAATTTAAAATCTTGAAAAACTCAGCTTGAAGGGGTTATACGCAGTTAGAATTTTCAAAAATTTTTTTTTACATTTCCAGAATGTACATATATCTGACTATATACCTGAAAATTTCAAATCGATCCGGTAAGTACTTTCTGAGATATACGCATATTTGTAAGGGCGGTTAGAAAGTAGACGGAGTAAAATAAAAACCAGAGTAAAAGCTGTTCTTTTCTTTTTTGATTATTGAAAATATTCACTCTTGTGTGGAAATAGCCTCCAAGAAACTTTTCGAAAAAGCTTGTGCTGAAGAAAAAGATGCTACAGAGGGCCCATCTTATGGCCCTGGAATAGATGATTCCATGTAAATAAAAAAAAATGTTATCTATGTGTAAAGTTCTTCCGAAACTTTAATGCGTTTTTCTCAAAACTATGTTTTTCAAGTCGGTGATCAAGATTTCTAAAAAACGGCTCAACCGATCGGTCTGAAATTTTAACACAACCTTCTCAAATATATTCCTCAGGTATTAATCGAAGGAATAAGATTTTGGATAATTATTTCTATTTTTTTAAACAATTTTAAGTGGCAATTTTGCTTGAAAATTCGATTTTTTTTACAAAGCCGCCATTTTGTCAAAAATAAAAATTTTGATTATTTCTTCGATTTATACCTAGTTTTATCTACCCACTAAAAGAATCTTTTCGGTTTTTTGATTTCAAATCAACTAATCCGGAGAAATCGTGGTACCGCCGAACACCTTTTTTTAGAGGACCTTCAGGAGATCGTCTGCAGGAGCACAGCAGATCATTATTTTTACAAATCATTAATGCCACTATAAACTTAGATGTTGCCACTAAATGTGCCAATACTTTTTGTTTTTGTAAAATATAATACATTTTCAGAAAAAAATTCTTAAAAAACGTTTTTTTTTGGCCTTGCAACTGCGTATAACCCCTTAATGTAAAGGTCATATTATATTTAATTATAATCCCTATTTTAAATTCTATTACTACTGTACTTTCTTACAATTCTTTCTTTTCAAGAATATCTACTCTTATTGTTTAATATAGTAATTTAACAGTTAATTAATTGTGTACTATCAAATTTTAAATGTTTAATGTTAATTTATACCGTTTTATTTTGTGTTGTTGTGCCGCAGCGTATGTAGTGTAAATGAATTACTAAATGTGTAGATTTTCAAATTATAATCTTTGTAAAATTAGTAGTATTAGCTGAGAATTATCTAGAATGAGAAAAAAAAAGAAAAATTTTGAATTATTTCTATAATTTGGTGAATGCGCCAGGGACACTATAAAATTTCGAAAGTAATATTTTTTTGTTTATTTTCAAAGCTTAGCAAAAACGAAATTGCAGAATTGAAGTAAGAAGGATCAAATTCGTTCAAGCAAATTTTTTTCAGAAACATTTTGTTGACCAGTCTTTAGTATGCATATTTTATGACAATTTCTAACGAATAATTTTCCAAAACATGCAAAAAATGTCCAACAACCAGATTGAAATATCTAAACATGACGCTGGTGTTGGTAAACTTTCTCTAACATATCTGGTTTGATAAAAAATATCTGAATAATAAAAAGTAAAAATAAAAAAAATTAATCTAGAAATCTAGTTAAAAATAGATTCTACGATTAACTAATTACTAGTAAGTAAATCTGGCGTGAGGAATTCAAATTTAACCTAGGATTGACGCTAGAATAAGCAATTTTTGTCACTAGAAAAAAAATTGAAAAAAAAACACTTCTCCTTTCCCACAAACTTTACCTGAAAACTGGTTTTGACGACGAACTGTCAAATTAGTGAAATAAAATTTTTTAAGATTTTTTCAATACATCTTTCTTTTATTAGTAGGCAAACATAGTTTGCAAAAATGTCTAAGGAAAAAACATTGCAAAAATTTAGATAAAATCCCAAATATACTTATTTGAACCTCAGTTTTTCGCTGCTTCAACAGTTTGGCAGAAAATCACAAAATAATTACAATATATTGGAAGAGGTGTTGAACTTTATGATTAAAGCATAGTTTAACAACAAATTTTGGTAGGACTATGAATAAATTTCAAGGACTACATCTCTATTATACTTTTTAGTTAAAATTTCAGAATTTGAAATATTTTGAATTCTACAGGCTGTTACTGTAACGGTAGGAGGTACGAAGTAGCTTAAATGGGGGCAATGTTGCGTAATCAGGGCACCAACATTATGCCTATAAAAAATCAAGGATAACAAAAACTGATTTCCAAAATTTCGTTTTTTTTTCAAATATTTCAAAAATTAATCAGGTTAGCCTTGATTTTTTAGAGGCATAATGTTGGTCCCCTGATTACGCAACTTTGCCCCCATTTAAGCTAGTTTGTATCTCTTAGTGTTCTCGAGATTCCTGTAGTGAGAAGCGAATTTGTAACAGCCTGTATACCTACGATGAGGCCTCAAAAAAATAATGTGTTTTGTGTTTTCTATTTGTTCGCATTTTTCATTGTGAAATTTTTCATTAGGCAGAACTTTTCTCATAAAAAATAACAGTTAACTGGTTCTTTTCATTTTATTCAGAGATGGTAAGAGGTTTCAGATAGTAATTATTTGTAGATTTAGACAGTGGCGTATCTATTTAGCTGGTGGGTACATTTAACATTTTTAGTGATTTTCATCGGGACTTTACTTTTATAAAAGAAACCGAAACAGCGGCAGTACGCCTTACTCCTCGAACTTTTCGCAGCCGCCAGATTGCGGAGTATGTGAAATCCGTTCGTCCTTATTATTGCATGGCGAAGAGCGGGTGTTATTCGCATTATGTGGGGGTGTCGCCGCTAAAGCCGTGCCCCTTTCTCCAGAAAGGAGTTCTTTAAAATCAGCTTGGGAGATATATTGGAATTTTATCTGAAAGGATTCCCTTAATCGTGCAGTGAAAGTAAAATTGACATAATAGTGGCGGGAAAATAATAATGACTGTTATTACTGTAGCACCGCACTCGTAATCTATTGGTGAATTTAAATAATGTACGTATTTGAAAAGAATTACTAGAAAAAATTACGGGACCAAAAAAAAAAAATCTAAATTTTCGGCGATTTTTCAAATGGCTGTATCTTTGATAAAAATGGTCGTATTGGAGTAAAAAAAAACAATTTGAAGCTTGAAGTTTCTAATTTTTGGATCTTGCAAAAAAAAATTTTTTTCAAGTAACGCGCTATCTAAATGAATATCATGAGAAAAAATTTTTCGAAATTTTTTTCGGTCTTGTTTTTGGTGTACGGACATGAAAAAATTTTTCCAACTTAACCATCTTATGGATTAGATAGGTTGTTCATTTAGCTTCAATTTCTTTTTTTTTTTTTGGTTCCGATACGACCATTTCTCGCTGAGATATCGGACTTTGAATGAAAATGGATCATTTTCTCATTGTTCATCGATATCTCAGAAACCGATGGTTGCACAGAAAATCGAAGGTGGGTTTTAGAAACTAGAATGAATTCTCTACAAGGTCCTGGCACGGTTTTTTAGAAAAAAAATTGTTTTTATTCTTAACATGACTGAAAAATCGTAAAAAATAGGACTTTTAGGGGGCTTCTAGAAAATCACGTGCCATATTGAGAATATTGGGAAAATGACTAATGTTAAGTGTTCCTTTTACAGGTCATTGTACCCTAAAAGCCCTACAGAGTTTCAATTCGATCCATCAAGCCGTTTTTTTGTTTCATTCGATTGAATTTTTAAAAAAATTAAACGTTTCAATTCAATAATTTCAAACACTTTCTGCAATAAGAATGTAAAAAAA